>NW_027280326.1:47500-75651 GCF_046629955.1 Centroberyx affinis | reverse complement strand
TTTACTTTACTTACTAAAACACCCGACCCATTTTCCCTAAAATACAATATGAAAATAACTCTGCCGCTGAGTTTAGATTTAATTTGTTTCTCCTGTTTTGAAGGTTTTCTTAAAAGCGATGATAATATCTTGAAACCAGCAGAATAAAAACTTCAACTTTCTTCAAATCAGTTCATCTGAATTACAAACAAGTGAAAAGATCTCAACTCACTTCACTTGTTTTCAGAAAAATACGATTGAAGACTCGATAAAACTGATAAAACTGACTAAATGAGTTGATAAGATTCTTTTTTTCAATGTAAAGATTTAAAAACACTAAAACAGGCAACTTTAATCTGCAAATATAAAGCAGAATAGAAAGAAAGAAGCCCTCGCTAAACCTGATGTTTACCGCTGGTTTGACATCCTGAAACATTTTCTCACATCAGACTGGAACCATCTGGAGGTGACGTCACCTCGTCTGTGATTGGCCGGTTATCAGCTACAGTGTTTTTAGGGAGTTTTCCTGAACAGACTCATGAGGGCGTCGACACTGTGATGACGAGTATGACAGTAAATCCACCTGTGGTGCAGCTGGGCGCCGGCACAGTCGAGGCTTTTATACGACATGTCATCATGTGATGTCATCATGTGTGACATCACAGGTTTCCTCAGACTGGAGAACATGGATCAGAAACACAGGAGAAGACCAGAAACATCAAGAACTTCATGTTCTGATGTTTATTTTCCTCCTGAAGTTCATTTGGCTGAGAACTTCAGCTGGACCCTGAGTGTGTGTGTGTGTGTGTGTGTGTGTGTGTGTGCGTGTGTGTGTAACAAGGTTATTATAGTTTTGCATTTTTCATTAGTTTTTATTTTTATTTCGTTTTGACTTTTTGTTTTCAATTTCAGTTTAGTTTTTAAAGCCGGTTTGCTAGTTTAGTTTAGTTTTTATTTTTTGAAAATGCTTAGTTTTAATTTAGTTTTTATTAGTTTCAGTGTTAGTTTGAGTCTTTTTTTGTAATATTGGGTATTTGTCAGGGACGAGATTCAAAAAGGTAAAAAAAAATTGAAAAAAAAAAAATTGGAAGATAGATTTCTTATCCACCCAAAACACCAGGCTTATGTACGAAATAAATTGACAAAGACAAAAACTAAAGACATTTTCTCTATAATTTTAGTTTATTTTAGTGAGTTTTGTAAACACACAATACAGTTTCAGTTAGTTATCGTTTTTTGTAAAGCCTCGTTTTTATTTTTATTTCAGTTAACGAAAATGTTTTTTCACACCTAGTTTTCGTTATTTCATTAGTTTTCGTTAACGATCATAACCTGAGGCAGATCAGACTGTACAGTTCAGTCCAGTTTCATCAGATCAGATTCAACATGAATGCTGGATGTTGATCTGATGCTGGAAACCTGAATCTCCCTGAATCTCCCAGATGTTTCCAGATGTTTCCAGATGCTGTCTGTCCTGTCTGGTGGATGTTGAAGCTGACCGGCTGTTTCCAGCTCTGATCCGACTGTTTCTGTTTCTCTGCTCTCAGACTGAAAGCCTCTCAGCTCAGTGGGAAGTCAGTGTGTTAAATTTAGCAGCTTGTGAAACCTGAGACAGTTGCCCTTCTATCACCCCCCCCCCTCCCCCCCCCCCGACACACACACACACCTCCACACACACCCCCACACACACACACACACACCTTCAGATGAGCCAAACAACATGAACTTGATAGCAGAGGAATCAGCTGCTGTGTTAACTGTGTTCTGTGGTTTGAAGAAGAAGCCTCTGACTCCATAGTGTTCATCACCTCTGTCTCCACATTTTATTCTGCTGTGTTCCATTACACTGTACAGGATAAAATACGTTTTATTTTACTTACTTATTTTCTCTCTTTAACAGAAGAGAAAGTGAAGCTGAAGCTGACCTGGGTTCAGTTTGGGTTCGGTCGGCCTCGTGCTCACAGGCTCCTCCTCCTCCTGCTGCCTGACATCAGGCGTCTGACTCTCCTTCCTCAGAGGAACACTCCTTCACACCTTCACACTCCTCCACTACTTTCCCACGTTTCACCACTATTTTATTTCACCCATAGACTTCTATCATTATCATTATTATCACTGGGTGTTTGAGCAGCTCGGTAAGAGTTTGTTGGTTGGTGTGTAACTCTTCACCTCTGAATATCAGCCTGAAAGAAAACAGCAGAGGGCTTCTCACACTGAGGAGAATCTCTCTAACAGAAGAAACTTTCTTCACTCGGCCTGAAGAAGAACCTTCAGGTTGAAGCACGTCGGACCGTTCTGTTCATTTTGTCCTTCTGTCCTTGTGGACACAGTTATTCTATTAAAGTGATTTTTTGTTTGCATGAAACGAAGCGCTGCCCGTTTCTTCTGACCTCGTCTTCTAACATTTTGGGTTTCCTGAGAGACAGTCATGTGACCCGGCGAGGAGCCGCTGACTGACAGGCTGTCAGAGAGCCGGTAGGGTCAGAGGTCAGTTTGTCTTCACAGCTGTCAGTAAAGCTAATGAGCTGCCACTTATTAAAGATGTTTACATCAACATGTTACACATTCAGCTGAGGCTGTCAGACAGACAGACAGACAGACAGGCTGTCAGACAGACAGACAGGCTGTCAGACAGACAGACAGACAGACAGACAGGCTGTCAGACAGACAGACAGACAGACAGACAGACAGACAGACAGGCTGTCAGACAGACAGACAGACAGACAGACAGACAGACAGACAGACAGACAGACAGACAGACCGCAGCTCTGAAAACAGTTTCAGACAAACAGGAGATTCAGACCTGAACACACAGACTGAGCATGGAGAACTGATCCTGTTTGTTTATTGGTGTTAATGTGGAAATGTTGTATATTGCAGCTTTAATGCATCCTGGCAGGATCAGACCAAAGTCAGTTCTTAGACCTGAAGCCTTTAACTCCACCTCCATCTGTCTGGAGTTCACAGATCAGGTTTCATAAGGAGGCTGAAGCTGTTTCACTGGATCACTTTATAGTCTGATAGTCTGATTGTCTGGGTGCTTTATTAGTAGCCTCTTGTGCTTATATTGTATTTTTATTTATTGATTCTCAGTCTGGTCTTATCAGCCATTTGTCTGTATATTATTAAATGTGGTGATTTGTTTTGTGGTTTTATTCCAAACTCTGTAAACGAAATACACAAGAGACTGAAAATAAAGACTGAAACTGAACTGAATTTTATCGGCAGCAGTAAAGTTGGCTTCAGTATTTTGGTGATGGCCTTCCAGTTCAGTTCAGATTATTTTTCTGATCAGAGGTCAGTGAACTTTACACCTGATGAATCTCAACACCAGACGGTTCAATTTGCTCGGTCTTGCTCGCACACTTCTTCAGACTAATGTGGAGAACATCATGTCTTCCTCTGTCATCCTTCTTCTTCTTCTTCTTCTTCTTCTTCTGCTTGTTCTTGTTCTTCTTCTTTCAAACAAAAACAAACAGCAGTAAATCTTCAGTCCCTTCATCAAAGCCAGTTCAACGAGGAAACCTGATCTGATCTGATGTGGTGTGGTGCTGTAGCCGGACATGTTGGGACACGCAAGGGGGGGGGGGGGGCAGCCTGGACCGGGATGTGGTTTCCAGATGGATCACAGCCCCCCCCCCCAAACCCCCTGCTGACTTTACGCCTCCTAACAGCCAGTCAGACCCAACAGGCAGCTTGTCAGGTTTCAGCTCTGTGGTTCAGAGGAGAACGAGTCAAACATATTTGAACTTTTAGCAGAAAAGCAGCAGGTACCTTTGTTCATATGGTCTGGGAACACTCGGCCGTTTCATTACTTTGGAGAATAGTTGCTAGGAGGATGTCTGTGGACAGACAGCAGAGATCCACACAGCTCGACATGTCAGCAGTGGACTTGGCCAACATGGAGATGTCAGTGGCCTGTAAGCAAGGTGCTAACATGGAAATCATTAGGTTATGGGCTCCATTTATTGAAGAGGGAGGGAGATGAGTTATTCCAATGAGTTAGGTAATATTGTGTAATTTAATTTATAGCTGTTGTGTTTTGAGTCCCATGACAGTTGATCTGATGTATGTTCATGTTGTAGATTGTATGGGTCAAGGCATGACCTATGTTTGTCAACATTTGAATTTGGTGGGCTGACTTTGTTGTGATTTTGGAGGTGTGGGTTAATGTGTCCTGTGGGGGGGGGGGGAGTTTATGAGTATGTAGGTGTATGTGGCTTTTGTGTTTTTGTTTTCTTGTGTTTGTGTGTGTAAAAAAAAAAGGAAAATGGCTAATAAAAATTTTAGCACATAAAAACTTTTAGCAGCAAAGTCCTGAGCCTCTTTTTTTTCACAGCAGGAGATCATTCCAGCTGTATTTGACCAGGACTCTTTATCCATCATTCTGATCAATTCTGACCAAAATCCCATCAGTTGCTTCACTATCAATCAGCTGACCTCAGTCCGGTCCGGTTCGGTCCGGTCCGGTCTGGTCGGCAGCAGACTGCAGATCAGCCTGAGGAGCAGTCAGACTCTCTGCTTCCCTGCAGAGTGACAGGAGAACAGAGTTCAGGTCTTCAGCTCCAGGCTCAGAGCAGAGAGGAGAAACTTCTCCAGATGTTCCAGTTCAGCTTCAATCTAAATCAATTCAATGAATAAAATAAATGAAGTAAATAAAAGGCAGTAAATAAAGCTGGTGACTAAAGCCTGCTGGCAGGTGAGCGGCACTTGCTGACTGAGTTACTGCTTCCTGTTGCGAGGCGTTGGGTCAGCTGACCTCTGACCTCTGACATGGAGTAATGACCATGACTAACAGCTGTAACTGGCTGTGAGTATAGTCATTTACCCCCCCCCCCCCCCCTCTTTGAGTCACAATAAGAATCAGACTTCATAAAGTTACAAAGAAAAGACAAGATAAGATAAAACATGAGACTTTATTGTCTGTTCTCAGAAATGTGTCTTGCAACACCGGCTGCATCATCAAAATAACATGCTTAAAAAAAAACCCCAACTGAATGATGACATCATCAATACGAGACGTTCCTCAGAAGAGCCCCTCCCTCCCTCCTCCACCTCCTCCTCCTCCTGTCTAGTTTTATTTTATATGTTGTTATAATTGTGTGTCATGAGGGATGAGCCATTCAGATGGTATGACATGAAAATAAAAAATTCATTCATTCATTCATTCATTCATTCATTGTCCAGCATACATCTGTGAACTTTTATGCCTCTATCTTCCTGCAGGAAACCTCAGATCTCAGAGCAAAGCTTTGCTAACAGTCTCCTGATCTAGACTTAAAGGAATAGTTCACCCAAAAATGAAAATCCTGTCACCATCTCTCCCTCATGCCAAATGAAACACAGGTGAAATTTGTTTAAGCAATCTTACATGAGAGGGTGAGCTTTACCGTCATTACTGACACGGCAGTGATGCGGTCAGTAATTACACTGTGGTGTAATATTGCGATTATACAACAGTTACCAACAAAATAAAAGATATAATCAAAATGTATTCATATTGTGGGGCAATTCGCTCTCAAAATAAAAAACTTTTTGCTAGTGTTATCTCCGTTTCCCTGGAAATACATGGGGTCTGACTAATAACTGGAAAACAATCAGTCAGGTCAGTAGACTCCTATGTAATGGAACCTAGTTTACTGCTCCAGCGAGTAGGCGGAGCCTTAGTACCGACCTGCAACAGACGAGTTCTAGTCCCTGTTGAGTCAGCAGCCAACTGGAGCTAATGCTGTCTAGAGATGGTGGGATTTCCCAAACTGAATAAAAACCACACATATAAACACAAAACTGCCTCGCTAGCTCCATCTTGTTGTAACTAAGATATCTGCTGAAAAAAAATGTTTTTCCATGGACAGATTTAGCTGCTACGTCTGTGAACTTCACATGTATTTTTAAGCTAGTAGCGCCGTGTCACCGACTCACCGCACAGCTGATGGAGGATGCAGAGCGTCTGGAACATCAAGGCTGAACAGAGTTATATTTAAATATACTGTATGATAATATGGCGGAGTAATATTTAGTGATGAGCACGGCTAGGTGTGCTGTCATGCTGATTTGATCACGTTTTAAATGTCTAGTTGACCAATCAGATCGCTTGGTCAGAACTACCTGTTGTATAATAGTCCATATAACACACAGGGAGGCTGCAGCACAGCTTGGTAGCAGCCTTCTCCAAAACAACTGAAGTCAATGGGGACCTGTTCTTTAGAGCTCCAAAACAAAAACAGACAAACAATCACACTGTGAATAGAAAGACCTAGACACCATTATGTGTTGCAGATCAATCAGCTGTAGTTCAGATCTGCACTAAATGATGGTGTAAATATACTGTAGGTCTTTGTGGAACTCTGAAGAACTGGTCCCCACTGACTTCAGTTGTTTTGGAGAAGGCTGCTATGGAGTTGTGCTGCAGCCTCCCTGTGTGTTATATGGACAAACTTCACCTGAGGTTCACCTGCATGAGGGGGAGGAGATGAGGACAGAGTTTTAATCTTTGGGTGAACTATTCCTTTAAAACTAAAGCAGACTGTGCTTTTGCTGCCAGGCCCCAGAACTCTGGAACAGTCTTCCAGTTGAAATTCGTCTTGCAACCTCGCTGATTTCTTTTAAATCACTATTACAGTAAAAACTCTTTTTTTATAAGCTTGCTTTTTTGCATTAACTTTTTTTTTGTTTTGTTATTTGACTGTTTTTATCTTTTTTTGCTGTTTGTGTTTCCTCTGTTATGGGGGGGGGGGGGGGGATTATTTTGTATTATTTGTGAAGCACTTTGTAACTCTGTTTTGAAAGGTGCTGTATAAATAAAGTCTATTATTATTGTTGTCTGTAATGTCAGACAGCAGAGTGATGTCATGGCAGGACAGCGGTGATCACAGCAGAGCCGCCATGTTGGACGACTGACAGCAGAAGGACGTCTGTACTGATCCGGTCAGTTACAGAATATAAAACACACAGGAGGGAGGAGGTGAAGTCAGATGTTCTTCTTCAGATGTTCTCCAGTCTTCCTCACAGTGTTTTCCTCCTGATGGTGGACTCTCTGAGACCCGGCAGGACGTCCAGCAGATGGTCTGCGGTCGCTCATGTGTGACTCTCCGCTCCTGAAAAACAGATTTTCACCCAAACTGACTTTTCTCTCTGCTGCTTCACATCTGAGAGACTCATCACAGTCACTTCACTGTGCTGATATTTAAAAAATATTAAAAACTTGTGTGTTTTCTTGACTTAAAGCAACACAAAATACCTGGGAATTAAAAAAAAACATTTATTGGTAACGCACACACACACACACACACACACACACACACACACACACACACACACCCTCAGCCTTCCAGTGTTCAGTCTTGAGAACAGATCATGGTCAGAGGTCAGAGGTCAGAGGTTAAACCAATCCAACCTGCTCTCTCTCTCCCCTGCTGTGATGAAACTTCGGGTCTCTTCCTGTAGAGGGACAGATGTCGGCGCGGGCTCCCAGGGAGCGGCCGGTGTCTGGGCTTGTCGTTGGCGTCGGGATGTTTTCTCACTCGGCGACTGAAGCGTCGACGGCGCTGAAATGTTTTATGATCATGTGACCCGGACAGGAAGGAAGAGCCCAGAACAAACATCAGTTCAAACCAGGAGGAGCGCTCTGCTCCAGACTGAGGTTCACAACACAGTCCAGACTGAGGCAGGAGGGGGGGGGCAGAACACTGTGTAGATATATATATATACATATATATATATATATATACACACACAGTATATACAGTATATATATGACAGATATCACTGTACATGCACATATTCAACACTCAAAACACACAAACACACGTGCAGCATCATCTGTATCCTGCAGCTCTCACACTAAATAGATCTCATCAGTATCAGTGCTGCTTTTAAATTTCATAAACGTCTTTAAGTTTTTACACTCTTGATGTGAAAGACATCAAGTCATCTCTCAGAAATGATAATTGAGAAATATGTGTAATGTTAGTGAGTAAAACAAAAAATCTATTCTGACTTTATTACCTTGTCCTGTCTGTCTCTCTCAGGTTTTTCTCATCAACTTTTTATTTTGTGTAAATTTGCTGCAGCAGATGAACCCAGTGAGAAAATCACTGAGAATAAAAAGTTTTCATGTTAATATAATATACTGTACATGTAATATATACTATAATAGCACTATAGTAGTAATATAATATACTGTACATGTAATATATACTATAATAGCACTATAGTAGTAATATATAATACTGTACATGTAATATATACTATAATAGCATTATAGTAGTAATATAATATACTGTACATGTAATATATACTATAATAGCACCATAGTAGTAATATAATACAGTTGAGTGGAGGCTGCAGGTTGCTGTGAGGATGATGAGGGACTGAAGAGACAAATCTAAACTACTGAACCACCAACAGCTGCATTTAACATAGTTAGTGTTTTAGGTGAGTCCAGTAGAGTCCAGTAGAGTTCAGTAGAGTTCTGTGGAGTTCTGTGGAGTTCAGTAGAGTTCAGTAGTTATGTACAGTTCTGTAGAATTCATTAGAGTTTAGTAGAGTTCAGTAGAGTTCTGTACAGTTCAGTAGAGTTCAGTAGAGTTCAGTAGAGTTCAGTAGAGTTCTCTAGTGTTTAGTAGAGTTCAGTAGAGTTCAGTAGAGTTCTGTGGAGTTCTGTGGAGTTCTGTGGAGTTCTGTGGAGTTCAGTAGAGTTCAGTAGTTATGTACAGTTCTGTAGAATTCATTAGAGTTTAGTAGAGTTCAGTAGAGTTCTGTACAGTTCAGTAGAGTTCAGTAGAGTTCAGTAGAGTTCAATAGAGTTCAGTAGAGTTCAATAGAGTTCTCTAGTGTTTAGTAGAGTTCAGTAGAGTTCTATATAGTTCTGTACAGTTCTGTAGAGTTCAGTAGTTATGTACAGTTCAGTAGAGTTCTGCTGAATTCTGTGGACTTCAATAGAGTTCAGTAGAGTTCAGTAAAGTTCAGTAGAGTTCTCTAGTGTTTAGTAGAGTTCAGTAGAGTTCTATAGAGTTCTGTACAGTTCAGTAGAGTTCAGTAGAGTTCTGTGGAGTTCAGTAGAGTTCAGTAGAGTTCTGTACAGTTCAGTAGAGTTCAGTAGAGTTCTGTGGAGTTCAGTAGAGTTCAGCAGACTTCAGTAGAGTTCTCTAGTGTTTAGTAGAGTTCAGTAGAGTTCTATATAGTTCTGTACAGTTCTGTAGAGTTCAGTAGTTATGTACAGTTCAGTAGAGTTCTGCTGAATTCTGTGGACTTCAATAGAGTTCAGTAGAGTTCAGTAGAGTTCAGTAAAGTTCAGTAGAGTTCTCTAGTGTTCAGTAGAGTTCAGTAGAGTTCAGTAAAGTTCAGTAGAGTTCTCTAGTGTTTAGTAGAGTTCAGTAGAGTTCTATAGAGTTCTGTACAGTTCTGTAGTGTGCAGCAACCCTTGCAGCTGTTGTAGCAGGATTAAGATGGCAAGCCGTGGTGCTCCACCCAGACCCCCCACCACCACCCCCACCCCCCCCCCACCCCCCAACACACGCACACACACACACACACACTACCACCCCCCCCCCACCCCCCACCCCCCCCAAACACACACACACTACCCACCCACCCCCACCCCATCCCATCCCATACAGCACACACAGTGAAATGTGTGAGTTTCAGTCTGAATACTTCACAGAGAATATGAACAACTGCTCATGATGCAGTTTGATCCTGTCAGTCTGAACCTGAAGGTCAGTCAGGGCAAACTAGTTTTATCCAAGTCTCTTTCATTTCTACATCACAATAACATCATTATTAAGTGAATGTTGCTTCTGTTGACAGACGGCAGGCGGCTCGTCAGTCCGGTCATCCCAACATTAAACCAGACTTTGTTTCCTCCTTGTTTCTGTGATCCTGTGATTAACGGTCTGTTCGCTTCGTCAGTTCGCCGCCATTTCAAAACAAACCTAGGAACGCCTCCTCGACTCTGATTGGCTGACGGATACAGAGAAACACTGTGGGTCAGGGCAGCTTTCATCCACTCACTTGTAAAATACAGATTTACAAATCCCACTGATCTGTCAGGAACAAACAGGCTGCATGTGCTTCAGTCTCATCAACAACTAGAGAAATGAGATGAGTGACAGACAGTACTGACACAGTACTGACAGGCTGACACAGTACAGACAGTACTGACACAGTACAGACAGTACTGACACAGTACTGTCAGTAGGCTGACACAGTACTGACAGTACTGACACAGTACTGACAGATTAGTAGGAAGATGAAGCTCTGACTTGACTGTTTATGTTTCTAAAAACTCTCTGGATTCTTGTTCTTAGTGGGTCGTTACTGTTGATAATTGAAGTTTAATTGGAGATCAGACCGGTGTTTTTCTTTGATTAAGATGTTGAGCTGTTGGCCGGAGTGTTTTTATAATCTAATGTTATTTTCACTCTGCAGGAATAAAGCCAGACTGTCTTCAGATCCAGTGACAACAGTGATAAACTGTAACTGTCTGCATGAAACTTATTTAATGGCACAGATCCCATGTCACCCAGTCACTGACTTCACAGGCATCTTCTGATGACATCAGCGAGCGGAGTCATGTGACTGGACGACAGCGGCGGCGGCCTGCATCAGGTCACCGTGTTCTTCGTCCCTCAGCGTCGTCTTCCAGGTGAGGCGAGGACAACAAGCAGCTCAGGCAGCGCAGAAAAACAAAACTGCTGCATCATCTGAGTTCAGATGAAGGTGATCAGACTCAAACTGACTCACCATGTAATAGGAAGAAGTCACCGCTGAATCTGCCCACATGTCACCCAACATGTTTGTTCTGGTTCGTCTCTGTCAGGCCGCTGTGACCTCTGACCTCTGACCTGCTGCTGATCGAAGAGTTTGAGCTTATTCTACTGTTTGTCTCGCTGTAATAAGCAAAATGTGTAAAGGAAGTTGCATGCAGTTTCTCTGGGGACTCATATCCAAACATGATGTCCAATCAGTGTGAAGGATTTTTAATCTGTTAATCTGTGAGATAAACCTCATACAGGATTAGAGCCTGTTACAAAATGTAAGGGGGCTTCTTCTTAAAAAAGCATGGGAGTGTAGAAGTGTACATTTTGTTTTATTTGTGAGATACATGTAGAAGGATGCATGTTGAGGAGGAGTTGGAAAAATATCAGTTTCAATTCAGCTTGTTGACATGTAAAGATCATGATGACTTGATGTTATCTGCAGTACATATCAGTTTTATTTATCAGTTTTAGATCAGTTTTCATCACTTATAACTCTTCTTCAGCTTCATAAAGAAAACACAGAGACTCTGATTAGATCTGCTACCACCCCCCCACCCCCAAGGCCAGCAGGTCGGCCATCTTGGCTCAGGCAGAGTGTCCACTCAGAAACCCGATAGCGCTGCCTGATGCCAGCGTCATGTTGAGAATTCATGGTGAAATACCTGGACTTTAACAGGCCGCCGCCCACATGAACAGCGTCCAATCAGGAGACCCCGAGGTCATGGAAACTCTGAGCTCATCCATAAAGATTATGCTGCTCACCAACAACAGCTTGGAGAGAAGTTATCGGTCTGGCCTGAATCCTCCTGTTCACCAGGCCGGTTCCTGAACCAACAGCTGGACTCAGATCAGCTCTAACAAGGTTCAGGAGTTTAGGCTCAGGTTTGGTTTATTTACATGTAGAAATTATAAAAACAGAAATGCAAACTGTGGGTGAGACAAAGAAATCTCATGGAGAAACATCTCACCCAGCAGTAAAAATCAGAATAAACAGAAAGTAACAACTAAAAATCCCCTTCTACAACACAGTCTCTACTGGTTTCTACTGGGAGCTGATAGTACAACACTCTACTGGTTTCTACTGGAGCTGACAGTACTCAGTCTCTATTGGTTTCTACTGGGAGCTGATTACCACTCTCAACACAGACGTTTCAGCTTTATCTCCAGCCTGTTGCCAACCAGCTGTGTCTCCATGATGGAGGAACATTGTAGAATTGTCTGTTAGTTAATGAAGTCTAAATCTCAACATGATCTCACACAAATACGTGAAATGAGCACGAACTCTAATATGGTGATTTACGTATTATGGAAAACGGCCACCGGGGTTCAATTCCCAGCATTTACAAAGGACATCTCAACTGTAAGTCGCATTAAAAATCTTAAAGAACGTTTTTCTTATTTAACCGACCAAACCATTTCCCTGACCATAACCAAACTTGTTTTAGTTGCCTAAATTTAACCGTTAACCTTTGGGACGTAATTCAATTTGTGGCGGAGAAACGTATTTAAATTTGTGGTGGAACGCATTTAGCTAGCTGAGTCAGCTTGTTGTGGTGTGGCTGTAGATCCATTCAGTAACGTTCTCAGTAAAAGTGAATAGTGTGATAAGGTGGATTTGTTTCCAAATGTAGGTTACTGTGACACAGTAAACTGTCTTGTCTTTAGCCCTAGTCTCTACTCCAAAACATGAAGAGTTGGAGCTTGAGAAGAGTCAGCTCAGTTAACCTGAACAAACTGTTAGCTAGCTAACTAGCCAGCAAACACACTGATGTTAATGTCAACATGCTAACGCTAGCTGCTACTAGATGCTACTGCTACTTGCTAATCAGATGTGTTAACAGACAAACACTAAATCAATCAGATGGATCAGTGATGAAATGATCAGTCCAGTCAGAAACAGACAGAAATCATCTGCTCATTTCTGTTGAGACATTTAGAAACACAAGCAGCTGTTCTTGGAGTTGAGGACCTCCAAGATGGCCGACAGAGGGGGGTTACATCGCTGGAGTTTCTTGGCATTGTTTTCATGGTACCGACACGTAATTTTAACACATTACATGCCACCCACACGTAATGTGGTGTTAACAAGTCCTGTGTGAGATCAGGTCGGTCACATCACCTGCAGGCTCTCTACATGCAGACATTACAGGCTGTGTATCTTCATGCTTCATGTTAGCTAGCAGCTAGCTGCTCCAGCAGCCGTCTGGCTCTGTGATCTCCTCGCTCTGCCTGGGCGACCCTCATGTCCCGGGACAGAAATGGATAGAAAAGGCCAGGCTCATGTGTCTGCCCGGATTTTGTGGGTTTGGTATCGTTTTTCCTGTCTCCTCGTGCCGAGAAGCTGAAGCACGTAGTCCTGCGCTCAGACCGGCAGCAGGTCTGTAACGCAGGGGGAGGAGCGGACTCACCATGCCCACTTCCTCAGGACCAGACACATCTGGTTTAGCAGTCGACTGATATTGTACACTGGATCTGTGAAATTAAAGAAGCTATCACAGTGTTCCCATGTGGTCCAAACCTTCAAACGCTGCTGTTCACATCTGCTCAACAGTTTGTCCAAATGCACCAAACAGTCAGATTATATGATTATAATCTTTCTCCAGCGTTTGTCTCAGTGTTTACATGAAAACCAACAGTGGAAGTTCATGAAGGTCAGAGGTTCCAGGCTGTTCATCTAAATTTAAAGCATTACATTAATGAGATGTCATCTGATGCGACTATGATGTTATCCATCAACAGTAACTGAAGGGTTTAATGCCAAAATGCCAACAGCCTTTTGAAAAAAAGATACTGAAGCTCAGTATTTCATGACAATCTTCAAGAGTGAATTTTTATTTAGGCTACTGTAAAACCTTCAACAATAGAGATTGTTGTACTTTTATACCAGCAATATTTCTGTAAGAGAAGATGTCAGTTTCTTTTTCACAAGGTTTTTATCTCATCAAAAACATGTATGTTAGGGTCGGTGCTCCTGACCAGGGCTGCACTGACAAAAAGGACCTGGAGTTGGTCTCCGGCGCTGTGCTGCGGCTGCCCACTGCTCCTAGTGTTGGGTTAAATGCAGAGGATAAATTTTGTTGTACTTGTACGATGACAATAATCTTCTTCTTCTTCTTCTTCATTTTGGAAAGACAGTCTTCAGATAGAGAACCGAGTCTGAACAAGTCTTGGTCCAGTAAATCGGTGTTCAGGACGTCATTGGTAGATTTATTCCTAATCAATTGATTAATTGGTCTTGCTTGGCAAGTAGAACCAGGCACTAACACTGCCCCGGTTTAGGGTTATTTCATCATCAACAGCTTAAAATAATCCAGTAGGAGAACTTGAATTTACCAACTCATTTCATATTTAATGTTCCTCCATTGTGTATGTCAGGCTTGGTGAAGTGACTGCAAAAATGACAACAGTGTTCCTTCAAATAGGATATAAACACTGAATAACACTCTGAGTGATTTCAGCCCATTGGAGGATTTGTTCACTTTAAGGTTAGCTCTGTCGCTGCTCAGTGAGACGGGAAACTCTTTCTTTAGATCCAACTATCAGCTGACAACATGCAGATGTCAAACTGTGATTTGCCTTTAAATGCGTCTGTACAGACTGTCACCCTAACTCTAACATCAACCCTAACACTGAATATCAAGAGACTTTTCACACAATTATGAGAATCACTTGAAACTCTGCAGACTTTAGTGACTCATTACAGTCACTTGATAAGAAGTTGAGCATCAACATTGGACTGTTCAAACAAAATGACCCCAGAAGGTCCTGGTTCAAGTCTCTGCCTGGTTCTGTGTGGAGAGAAGTCCTGAAGATTCAAGTCCAAACTAAAAAGTGAATTATTCCCCACACAGGATCAGCTCTGCATTCAGTCAAACAGCCTTTCTGAAGACAAGCTGCCCACTAACTGACACAGATCTTTTATACAATCAGTCCATAGTCCATACTCAAACTTTATCTAAGACTGTAATTTGTTTTGCTGGCTGTGTTGTTTGTATGTTTTGTTTGGTTTTGTTTTGTTTTGTATGCCATCTCAGGTGTCCTATGTGTTAGTTTTATTTGTAATTAGTGATTTCTCATATTTCTGTCAATGTGTCATTTGTTGTTTGGTTTATTATCTATTGTGTGTTGAGTTATGGTTTTTAATTTTTGTATAGGCAATTGTATGGTTTTTATTTGTGATTGTTTTTGTATGTGTGTTATGTGGACCCCAGGAAGACTAGCTGGTTGCTATAGCACCAGCTAATGGGGATCCTTAATAAAATGAGTTGAAAACAACACGCACACCACTTGCTTTGTCTCTTTTTGTGGTGCAGGGAATCAATTGCCCCGAAAATCCAGTTCCAAAGAAAAAAAGTCAGTTCCCGCACACACTTATCACCTCTGCATTGATTTATTTAAAAAGAGTCAACGTTTCGGTCACAAGGACCTTTTTCAAGACATATCAGTTGTAAAGTGACATTAGTGCTTAAATACAGCCCATGATTGCATAACAGTCCACAGCTGTGTTGGAGGCGTGTCCATGATCCCATACAACACCTCACTCATTTAAGATTCCCTCGATTGTCAAAACACACAACATCCACAATCGTACACATCCAAAATCCTTCTGACACTGCTAAAGAGCAAAACATCCTTTTCTCTGGTTAGTAGTATATATATATATATATATATATATAGCCCAAGTTCACAGTATACAAAAAAATCCCATGGGGTCCTACAACTTGAAAATCAATCATGTACAAATGTGCAAAACATGTACTCCAAAACAACATTATTTTCAGGAAGACATGCCCCCCCCCTTCCCCCCCTTGACAAAAAGAAATCCATCTCTATATAAAATAGTTTATACCATGGTAGAAAAAACCTTTTATATATAAAACACACAGGTCAAAAAAATCTATTTAGGGATTTGACAGTAGGTTGGATTCGAGAGGACATTTCACAGGAAAACCCTGAGGTCCAGGTCCTCATTCATTCCCAATGGTGCGAGAGTCTCCAATTCAGTAATCCAATATGCCTCACGTTTCAGGAGGGCTTCCTTTAAGTTGCCTCCTCGTCTGGGGATTTGAATTTTCTCAATACCAGTATACCAGTATGAGGTCGGGGGATGTTTCATATGTGCAAAATGAAGGGCAGCTGGACTGTCTTTGTTTGTATTTCTAATAGCAGAACGATGTTCCGCCATTCTAGTCTTCAAAGATCTGGTTGTCATGCCGATGTATACTTTACCACAAGGACACTTGATGACGTATATAACTCCAGTGGTTGTACAGGAAATTGTACCCCGAACCCTGTATTCATTTCCTGTTACAGGATGAAAGAAAGAAGTGCACTTAGTGGTATGTTGGCATTGTATGCATCGACCACATTTGAAATTACCTTCTGGTAAGGGTGACAATAGTTGGGTGGGTTTGGTATAGAGGCAATCTGAGTGTACTGTCTTTCAGGTTTCTTCCTCTACGAAAGGTTCTCCTAGGTGGTTCTTTATAAAGTTCGCCAACTTGTGGGTCACTCGTTAGGATATGCCAATGTTTTTTGATTGAATGTTTGATTTGTTGTGACCTGTTTGAATATCCAAGGACACATACCATGGAAGATTTGGAGGGGTTTTTCCACTCTCGTATCTCCACATACTTTATTCAATGCTGTGTTTAGTTGCTCATCAGTATATCCTCTGTCCTTGAATCTCACCTTCATAATATCCACCTGTTGTTCTAAAGACTCTGGTGTGCTACAGATCCTTTGTAGTCTGTGAAACTGACTAATAAGAATGGCATCCTTGATGTACTGTGGATGATAACTGTCTGTTCTGAGAAGGTTATTGCGATCTGTGGGTTTTCGAAAGAGATCCGTAATGAGCTTATTGTCTTGTTTGATTATACACAGGTCCAAGAAGTTTACCTTTTGAGAGTCAAACTCCAGCTTAAACTTGAGCGATGGACTTCTGTCATTCAGCCATGTAGCGAAATCAAGGAGCTTCTGTTCACCATCTGTCCAGAGA
This sequence comes from Centroberyx affinis, assembly GCF_046629955.1. NCBI lineage: Eukaryota > Metazoa > Chordata > Actinopteri > Beryciformes > Berycidae > Centroberyx > Centroberyx affinis. The sequence continues at coordinate 58,908 of NW_027280326.1, read as the reverse complement.
AATATTATATCATCAAAAAACCTTTTCCTGTAGATGATGTGTTTCCAATAAGGAAATTTTGTCAAAACAAGTTCAGTTGCTTCTACTAGAAATTTTCTGCGTGAGGCATCAAGATCAAATTTTTTGTCCAAAAAATAGTTCAATGCTTCTAGGCCACCTACATGTGGGATGTTGCTATGAGGCTCTCTACATCCAAGGTACATAAGATGGTTGATTCGGGAATTTGTAGTGTCTTTAATGATTGTATGACATCATTACTGTCTTTTAAGAAGGTTGGTAGTTCAAAGACAAGAGGTTTAATGTGATGGTCCACAAAAGCAGATAGCGGGGCTGTAACCAAGTTGATGCCCGCCACTACTGGTCTACCAGGGGGGTGTTCCAAGGATTTGTGGATCTTTGGTAGGGTATACAGTACCGGAATGGAGGGTGATTTAACATATAAGAAGTCAAATTCTTTCTTAGATATGACGCCTCTATTTACAGCCTTTTCCAGAAATTGGTTAACCTCTCTTTGGTAGGTGCATGTAGGATCATTCTTCAACTTGTGGTAGTACTTTTCATCTCTGAGTTGTCTCTCAATTTCGGTTTTGTAATCTGACACATCTTGTAGCACAACCGCCCCTCCTTTATCCGCTGGTTTTATAATGAGATTCTTGTCTGATTGCAAGTCTTTCAAGGCCTCTCTCTCCGCCTTTGTCAAGTTATCATACATTGAGTATTTCCTTTGTTTATAAATCCTTTCAATGTCCGAGTTAACAAGTCTGCAAAAAGTGTCAATGGAAGGGTTTCGCCTGTTTGGTGGTACAAATGTACTTTTACCTTTAAATGGGAAAGAAAGGTCTCTGATGTTGTAGGTTTGTTCCTGTGAAATTTCATTTGTGACCCCCGACGTCGATTCAACCAGGGTTGGTTGCGCTGTACTTCCCGTGTTGTTTTGGCCTGTTGGAGCATGAAAGAATTCTTTGAGTCTGAGAGTTCTCGTAAACTTGAAAAAATCTGCTTTGGCATCAAATTTGCCATCTGTGTAATATGGGACAAAGGACAACCCCTTATTTAACAGAGACAGATGGTTAGTGTTCAGTGTCTTACTTGATAAATTGATCACATTCTCCGCCCTTGTTGTCTCGTGTTTGGCCTGTTCTGCCGGAAGTGGTCCATGTCGTTTCTTGCCCCGTCTGGTCTTTTTCTGTGTCTTTCGTTCCGCCCTGTTTTTTGGCCTAAAAAAACTTGTGACGTCACTGATCCATCCGATGTATATTCACTTTCCAATGAAGTGGTAGGTGGAATATTCCTTTTGTTTACAAAGGTTCTTGTGCGTGCTGGATTCTTGTATTGCCAAGTATAAACCCTTTTGTTTTTATAGTCATCTTCATCCCGTTTGAATTTGTCAATTTTTTTCGCCATCAGGGTCTCTTCTAGTTCGCATTTCAATTTCTTGACCATCTCCATGATTTCGTTGAATTTTGTTGTGTCTCTTGTTTGTTTAATCTCTGCTTTTACTGCCTCAATTTCCGTGTGAACTTTTTTCAGGTCCTCTTTGATTTCACTGACAATTAATGCCATTAGATCGATTGAGCATTTGTTTAGAATTTCAGTCCATCGTTTACAGAAGGGCTCATTGTCTCTGCAGAGAGTAGGTTCCTTTTGAATTCTTAAACCTCGGGGTATAATTTTCTTAGCAAAATAGATTCATTCTTGTTTCCTTTCTGGTCAGGTTTTCCAGTTTTCGAAGAGAATCATCTGGTCCAGTCTTGTTTGTCCATGGTTCACATTCATCGAATATTCTTTCATAATCTTCTGGTGTGAATTCAAAAGTTTTAGCGAATTCAACAGGATCAGACATGATTACTAATTCAATGTGTGGGTAGTTTAATTGCGGGTGCTGTGTTGAGAGGAAGGGGAGTCCTTATGAGTCCAAGATGAGTTGAAAACAACACGCACACCACTTGCTTTGTCTCTTTTTGTGGTGCAGGGAATCAATTGCCCCGAAAATCCAGTTCCAAAGAAAAAAAGTCAGTTCCCGCACACACTTATCACCTCTGCATTGATTTATTTAAAAAGAGTCAACGTTTCGGTCACAAGGACCTTTTTCAAGACATATCAGTTGTAAAGTGACATTAGTGCTTAAATACAGCCCATGATTGCATAACAGTCCACAGCTGTGTTGGAGGCGTGTCCATGATCCCATACAACACCTCACTCATTTAAGATTCCCTCGATTGTCAAAACACACAACATCCACAATCGTACACATCCAAAATCCAACCCTTGGAAAACTAGCTAACAACCTCACTCATCTTAAATGAGTGAGGTGTTGTATGGGATCATGGACACGCCTCCAACACAGCTGTGGACTGTTATGCAATCATGGGCTGTATTTAAGCACTAATGTCACTTTACAATTGATATGTCTTGAAAAAGGTCCTTGTGACCAAAACGTTGACTCTTTTTAAATAAATCAATGCAGAGGTGATAAGTGTGTGCGGGAACTGACTTTTTTTGTTTGATCCTTAATAAAATAAAATAAAATCGTAGGTGTAAATTGCATGATGATTGACAGCTGTGTTCAGGGTGGCAGCAGCCACTGTACTGAACATCAATTCACCCGTTATGTTAAAATGTACAATACAGCAATCATCTGTTTTCACATGTTTCAGAATCTGTGTTTTTTATCTTCTCAGTGTTGTTTCGTGTGGCCTTGCATGTGCATTATTGGCGTCCTTCCATATGTTCCGGTCTCCAGTCGAGCCTTAAGATGTTTCGTGTAAAGTTCAAACTGTCCAGTATTTTCAGTATTTTTAATGTGTTTGTATGCAGGATCTATGTTTCTACTGAGATGCAGATTGAGTTCTCACCTCTTGATATTAATAGAACTAAGTATATCTTATCCATTTGGCCATCTTGTCGTTTTGTGTCCATCTTGGACACCCCCCCATACACACACACACACACACATACACATACACATACACATACACACACACCCCTAACCCTAACCCTAACCCACAGCTGTCAATCATCATGCAGTTTGCACCTATGGACTAATTGTATAGAAGCATCATGGGCTTCTTTTCTTTGGCTTGGATCTTCAGGAGTTAATTCCCTGCACCATTAAAAGAAAGCTCAGTGGTGTGTGTGTTATTTTCCATTATTATAAATATAATGAAAAATGATACAAATGTTACAAAAAAATCATGAATGAAACCCTGCAGTCACATGGCTGCTGTCTGCCTTCCTGATGTAAAATAAACGGAGCGTAAAGTTAAGCGTTTCCCAAGGAAATATTTATTGAAAATGCAAATGTACATTTGTATGGTACAAATTCACTGTAACTGCTATCCAGGTGGGTGCTGTTTGACACGGACAAACACATTAAAACAATAATTTAGATTTGCCGATGCGGCTCCAACAGAGAGACATGATGCATTTATAATACAGTGATCTTCCACCCGGATGTTAACCTCCACCCGGTCCTCCTGCCGGTCTGAGGAGGATCAGAGTTCTGGTTCAGTCTGCCGTCTCGTCGGGCCGGATGCTTCCTGTGTCGTCACCAACAGAATCAAAATGGCTGTGCTCTATTGTAAACCAATAAATAAATAAAGTGCTCCACATACAGTTTGATTTGGATCATTAAGCAACACCTCGCTAGCATTGATTATATAAAGTATATTTCATATCACTGGATATACAGCATATTGAATTGTTATCTCTCTAAAGGTGAAATATCTAAGAATTTGATATTGCAAAACAGATTTTAACAAAGACAGGAAATGTACTTATTTACAAACACAAGGCACCGAGTGAGGGATTGTGGGTAGGATGGCGATGTTGAAGTGAACGGAGCGGAGGTTTGTTGCAGAGAGTTGGACCTCATGTTGTTTTGATCACCGGCTTCACGGTTTTTAACGTAGTTTGAAATTTACCTTTTTGTTTTTTTACCTGTTGTTGTTTTTCCATCCCAGCAGACGGATCAAAAATACAAAATCTCAAACACAAAAGCTCATTTTCTCTCAGCTAAACGTTTCCTCTTCCCTGCTATCTGGCAGTGCTGCTCGACACAGCGGTGCTCAACCTGCGGCTCGGGACCCTACGGGGCCGGCAAGATGACTTTAAAGTCACAATGAGACATTTTGAGAGCATCTCGCTCCCTGAATGTGATGTACTTCCTGTTGAAACAGGATGTGGGGGCGGGACTTAACGCAGGGAGGGATCATTCAAAAGTGTAAACAAATGGTTAGATCAGTTAGGGAGAGCAAGGCAGTTTTATTGGATGGGAGGGGCGGAGGGGCGGGACTGTTCAAAAATCTGTGAATTGTATTGGTTTTTATTGGTTTTAATTGGTTTTTATTTCCGCCTCCTGGTGCAGTGTGATGTCATCATTAAAGACACTCGTGTTCCAGGTTGGAGAAGGAATGAGATTCTGATATAAAAATACAAGACTATAAATATTTGGAATTTATTGTTAAATAGGTTTATGTTATGACTTGGAAAACTAGCTAACAAGGTGAAAAAGTGATTTTTCATTTCATTATGACTAAATGTGGATTGTCTCTTTTTGTGATTCTCTATTGATCCCCCCCCCTCCTCCCTCCTCCTCCTCCTCCTCCTCCTCACACAGAGGTCAGAGGTCATGGTCAGGTCGAGCTGAGCAGGCTGAGAGCCGCTGTCTGCAGCACCAGTACAACTTCCTATATGGTAATTTACTGCCAGTAGAGCCCCGCCCACTCTCCTGTCAGTCATGTAGTCCTGCCAATCACAGCTCAGTATTCTCTGTTTGACCCCGCCCTTCTAACACCCTAAAGCAACATGGCTGAAGCTTCCAGACTCTTCTTCTTCTGCTGGTTTTAAAGTGTAGAGAACTGAACACTGTGTGTGTGTGTGTGTGTGTGTAAGTATGTGTGTGTGTGTATGTGTATGTATGTGTGTGTGTGTGTATGTGTATGTGTGTGTGTGTGTGTGTGTGTGTGTGCGCGTTAGGACCACTGGCAGGAGCAGTCGGTGGGCTCCTGGATGGAGTAGCTGACCCAGGTTGCGTTGCCGCTGCAGTAGAGTTGCACGCTGCGGCGCTGCAGCCCCGTCTCCCTGCAGCACTTACAGAAGCGAGCGTAAGTGTTGATGTTGTAGTTGTAGATGCTGGCAGACGGACACTTCCCGTCACATGACACGATGTTGACCTGCAGCAGAGACAAGAAGAGACGCTGTACTGTGTCTGAAGGGAACAGCAGCTCACAGCGAGGTGGAAACACCAAACTGAGACAAACAAACTCTGAACAATTCACTGGCATCCATGACGGTTTCTGTTTGTTTATCGTTTGTCTTCCTGGGTTAGCATGTGAAAGCGACGCTGTTTAGCGGCCGACTGGGAAGTCCCAGATCCAGATCATCACCAAAATCCGATCAGCTGATCCTTGGGCCAAGAGAGATCTGTCCACCAGACTTCAGACAAATCTGTTCTGAAATATTTTGTTAACAGACAACCAGATGAAAACTCTTACTCATTACCTCCGCCAAGGAGGTGTCTGTTTGTCTGCAGGATTAAGGAAAAAACTACTGGCCCGATTTTCATGAAACTTGGTGGAAGGGTGTAGCATGGGCCAAGGAAGAACCCGTAAAATTTTGGAGCGGATCTGGATCCCACTCACGAACAAGCAATAATAGCACAAACCTTGGCGGAGTGCCCTTCTAGTTCAGAAACTGGTTACAGGTTACTACAACATTTAATCGCTCATCCATGTGGCACAGAAAATCTCAGACCCCACTGATCTGATTTGAACAAAACCTGGGAAATTATGCATCTCACTGCTGCATTCAGCAATCAACATCACACCGATTGGCCCAAGAGGAACTAAAGCTACAGCTCAAAACAAGGAGACGATGACACGTTTACTGTTGGCTTGTTTTTTGATTTTCTTAGTTTTACCAGTAAAATGATTTGGAGGAAACAAGGCCTCTGACATGGCTGCTTGGTCAGGTTGACTCAGTATAAAGGATAAAGGTGTGAGGTCAGGTGACCCGCTGGGTGACGGAACGTACCGGCCTGTTGCTGCGGCAGTCGTTCTTTCTGATCGTCATCCTCACCGTCACTTTCTGACACGACTTCCCATCTTCTTTGCCTGTTTACACGACAACAAACCAGACCAAACCGGTTGGAACAAAATTTAGGAGAAAACATCCACAACAAAATTCTGAGCTTTCGCCTGGAGAGAAGACGCAAAACCACAAAGGAAAAGAGGAGAGAGGAAGAGGGGAGGAAGAGGAGAGAGGAAGAGGAGAGAGGAAGAGCCCTGGTAAGCAGTGATGTTGTCAATCATGCACAAGCTGTCAGTCAGTTTTAGTGAAAGGATGAGTTAGGCAAAGGAAGGGAGGGAAAAAAGCTTGGAAATCATTTTGTATTTTTATACGGATGTTGTTTTATAAGGCTGTGGTGTAATTCTGTCCATGAGAATCCAAATTGAGTCTAAGGCATCACAGACAAACTTGAAAAAAACTGTCTACTTCCTATTGCATGAAGACACCGGTGTAGCAGTCACTATTAATTACTAGAATAAAACAAAAAATAACATTACATATCTAGAGGGTATTGATGTTGAGGATAAATAATCTGGATTAGGGACATTGGGGGCCCTGGAGCCAGGCCGGGAGGCCACTGCCTTGTGGGCCCACCACCTGCAGGGCAAAGAGTAGAGGCCAGGTGCCTTGGTGATCAGGCAAGGGGCGAGAACAAGGAGGTCCGGGCGCCTTAGACCCCGATGACCAAAAACTGTCTCTTGGGATGTGGAACATCAGGGTTGGGAGATACCAACTAGACATAGAGGGCTCACCTCAACGCACAGCACCGGTTCTGGAACCAAGCACCTTGGGGAGATGGTCTCTCTCTTACTCCCCAAGGAGAGCGGCTCCAGGCGGGTGTGGGGATACTCACAAGCCCCCGGCTAGTCTCCGCACAGTTGGAGTTTACTCCGGGGAACGAGAGGGTCGCCTCAATGTGACTTCGAGCTGCAGAGGGGAGGACCTCTGCATACTGTTGTTTGCGCATACGCCTCTAACAACAGGTCAGAGTACTCGACCTTCTTGGAGGCTGTGGGTGGGGTTTTGGAAAAGGCCCCGTCTACAGACTCCATAGTTCTACTAGGGGACTTCAACGTTCATGTGGGCAACAATGGGGAAACCTGGAGGGGTGTGACTGGAGGAACGGCCTGCCTGATCTGAATCTGACTGGTGCTTTGTTGGACTTCTGTGTGTCATGGACTGGACTGAACATAACAAATACCATGTTCAAACATGGGGACATCGTTTCATGTGGAGTCTGAATGGACTTCAAAAACTCTATTGTGGAAGCAGCTGGTAGGAGTTGTGGTCAGTGGTTGGTGCCTATCCTGACAGCAACCCAAAGACTCGCTGGGGGACACCAGCAGTGAGGGAGGCTGTCAAGCTGAAAAAGGAGGCCTTCCACACGTGATTGGCATGGGAGACACCTGATTCAGTGGAGAGGTACCAGCAGGTCAAGAGGGCCACAGCTGCAGCGGTTGCAGAAGCAAATACCCGGGCATGGTTCGGAGTTCGGAGAGGCCATGGGAAATTACTTCCAGGTGGCCTCAAAGAGGTTCTGGCAAACCATTCAGCAACTCAGGAAGGGAATCCTGGGCACTGCCCAGGCTGTCCTCAGGAGGGACGGGTTAACGCTAACCTTGACTGGGGATATCGTCAGAGGGTGGAAAGAGCACTTTGAAGAACTCCTGAACCCGACAGACATGCTCTCCGGACAGGAGGCAGTGCCAGAGGATTCTGGGGGATTGGAATCTGTCTCTTTGGCTGAGGTCACTGAGGCAGGAAAGCTCCACAGTGGCAAGGCTGCAGGAAATGCTGAAGGCACTGGATATTGTATATATGCCTCTTCGATGTCGCATGGATGTCGGGGAAAGTGCCTCAGGAGTGGTCCACATATTTAAATAAGGGACCGGAGGGTGTGTTCCAACTACCGGGGATCACGCTTCTCAGCCTGCCTGGGGAAGCCTATGTCGAATCCTGGATTCAGGCTGAACCATGCACATTCCGACCTGATCGGGGAATGGTGGACCTGCTCTTTACCCTCTCGCAGATAATTGGTCCCTGTACTCCTAGAGTGAGAGTTGTGTTGAGTTGTGTGAGAGTTTTGTTCGCATACTTGGTGTAAAGTGAAGCTCATTGAAGGTGAACATTGGTCTCCAACAAGGGTGTGCCTTGTCTCCTTTTTTGTTTGTGATTTTCATGGACAGGATATCAAGCTAGGGTTCAGAGGGTATCCAGTGGCCCTGCAATTTGTGGATGATGCTGTCCTGTCTTCATCAGGCTGTGATCCAACATTCACTAGAACGGTTTGCTGATCTTGTCTGGTAAGCGTTGAAGACCAAGTTAAGGTCAGAAGCACAGAGCAGTCTGAGCCAGGAAAAGAGTTGAACCCTCTAACTGTTAGAGAAGAATGAAGAGGAACATAAAGCATCAACAGAAGCTGATGTTCAGATTTGGCTAACATGGCTTTGGAAAGGTAAAGTGTTTGGGAATGTGGAAGGCACTCATACTAAATGTAGGAAAACTGTAGACAGACTTCTAAAGAACAGAGAATAGACGAACATTGTAATGTGCTATAGTAGCGCTACAGCAGTATATGAGTAGTAGCCATTAGTAGCCATTGTAAAAGTCTTCCATCATGCATCTATCCTGCATTCACACTGGAGCACTGACTTTTGACTGATTTTTTTAGACAGTAAAAATAAATCGGCAAATTGAAGCAGTTTGTTTCCTACAAATTGCCCATCAGCCTTTTTGCCCTCCGGCATTTGAAAACAGAGCACAAATGTAAAGGTGCTACGTGTAGCATTTAGTGTTTCTCCAAATTCAGACCACATTTCCCATAAGCCCCGTTGCTTCCTTCCAGAGTAGAGGCCGTTTACCGTAATTATATTAATGTCTCTACATTACTGTGCTGATGATTTATGAGGTAATGAAGTAATGACACACGTAGCACCTTTAATTTTCCAGACAGTCCCCTCATGGTGCAGCAGCACTGCAGCTGTAGTGCAGCAGCATGCAGATCTTCTACAACGGCTACATGTGACCGCACTAGCCAATCAGCTGACAGATCCCAACACCAGCCCACATCAGTAGCTACGACACATGCAGACGTCTAAACCTGACTACTGGCCACTACCAACAGTACATTGTTGGCAATCAACAATGCACTGCCCAGACAGTGCAACATGGGGAAGAGTTTAGCTGTCATGTACATGATCCACAGGGAGGGGGGGGGGGTATTCTGTAGGAGGGGCTAGTTAGCAGTTAGCAGAGTGATTTTGGGTTTGTGAGGTTTTTTGGAGGGAGTACATTGTTGAATATCAACAATGGCGCTGGCAAGCCTTGTTGTTTTGGTACCTCGTTCACAGTTTGTGTTAACTGTGGGAGTCAAGGGGCTAACAGGGAAAGGGAACAGAGAGAATCCAGTACCTGGTGGGATTGGTACATGATGGTAAGCTGCAGCACATAAACCACAAACCCACTTGCATGTCAGATGCTTTTCAGTGACGGCTCTTCATAACGTTATCTGGTACTGCGTATGAGCCAGTAAACATCATGTGGTTTTACTGACGAGACTTTAACCGAATGCTGGGATTCACTGAAAAGCATGCAGACAGATTTGACTAGTCTGAATAAACAGAAGTGGACATTATAACAGAAAAGCATTTGGCCAAACAGGAAAACAACAGCTGGGATCCAAGCATCAGCCAATTCAAACAATTTGGTTGCAGGTTTTGAACTGAAACGGCGCGTGGCTAACAGACTGAAGGGCAAACATGTGTTGAAACATGTTGAGCGGCAGGTGAAGCGCTCTTCAGTGTCGGCTGCAGCCTACAGTCTACAAACAGCCGGGCGCTCAGCTCAGATACTCACATGTCTTGCAGCATCCGTCCATGTAACTTACAATAGTTCCTCCGACCTGAGGTGAGACAGCAGTCAGACCGTTAAGATGGAGATAAAGAAAACCTACTAATGTGTGTGTGTGTGTGTGTCTGTATGTATGTGTGTGTGTGTGTGTGTGTGTGTGTGTGTGTGCCGCCGCGTGCTGACCTTCATGCACTCGGTTTCGTTGAAGGGGGGGCAGCTGAAGGAGTAGGAGACGAGGGTGGGGCCCGACAGAGTGTCCGCACAGTCGAACTTCACACAGTCGGACACCCAGGACTTCCCCGGCTGTGAACCAACCAGCAGCGTCAAACATGAACCTCTGAGTGACAGCTGCTCCACCTGCTACTCTGATTCAAGCCCCGTTCACACTCAGAGCAACAACTATAAAGATAACTATAAACTATAAGGACATGCTGTTGCTCAAGTGTTCACACTACAACGATATCAGCACCGAATATTCAGAGAAAAAATGGAGCGTGATGACTTTACCGACGTGCTTTTATTTTACTCTCTAAAGGAAATAAGGACAGAGCCGAAGGATTTGGGTTCATGCATTGCCGCGAAAGAGAGGAAATGGCAGATAATAATCCTCTTTTATGGCGCTTTCATAACATTATCGTGCTTTGTTTATATGAGAGCTAATGGTGCTAATGGTCACCAAGTGAAACTGTTCATTTCTTTACCAGCAGGAGACTCTGCTCACCATCTACTGTGGATCAGAGAGTAAAGTCTCCTGTAGCCCGTGTTGAGAGAAACACCTGAACGTCTCCGTGGCTAAACGGGTTTCAACAGGATACTGGAGACTCATGTTGTTATGGTCATATTGAAAACAGGATAATGCATTTACGGTCAGGTTGGCCAAGAGATTATGCTATTTTCTTAGCATCATGCTAGCAAAAGGTAGCGAGTTAACTAGCTTCCAGGTCAGTAAACAGCCTCACCGCTAATCCCAAGCTCTTCTGATCCCGACCGGTTCGTCACGTTTCTTCTCAACATGTTTAGAGGCTTTTGGTCTTTGTTCCTCTGGACTTCTGTCATCAGATCCTCAGCAGCAGCTCCATCACTGCAGTGAACTGAACTCTCTGCTTCTTTGTAGAACTTTAGTCTGATTGGTTGAAAATGTTTTATCGTCTCTACCGCCAGAAAAATCGCTCTGAGATGGAACCAAGAATATAGTTCTAGTTGTCGTTTTGGATGTTTTTAGAGTTACAGCTGTAGTGTGAACACAGACATTCTGTTTACTTACAATGATTTAAATCTTTTTATAGTTATAGTTATCGTTCTAGATGTGAACGGGCCTTTACTGTGACGAGCTACAGTGCAGCCGCCCGCTGAACGCTCCTTTAAAGTCAGCTGACAACACTTTTAATGATGTCATCCTGTCTTCCTGTCATCCTGATTTAAATTATTTAGCACATCGCCTACATGGAAATCCTACGAAATGTTTAAATTCAAATAGACTGTTTCTATAT
>NW_027280326.1:0-42500 GCF_046629955.1 Centroberyx affinis | reverse complement strand
TAACAGTATGACGGTGGGCAGCATTAAGGCTTCTGTTTATCGGTCAGTGTGAATCTAAACAATCCAAATACAAAAACGCAACTAAGTCGACTTTTCCACTCTGGTTCAGACCAAAGGAGTCTGAGAGAAAACCAGCTGGAGGATCAGAGTCTGAGAGAAAACCAGCTGGAGGATCAGAGCCTGAGAGAAAACCAGCTGGAGGATCAGAGTCTGAGAGAAAACCAGCTGGAGGATCAGAGTCTGACAGAAAACCAGCTGGAGGATCAGAGCCTGAGAGAAAACCAGCTGGAGGATCAGAGCCTGAGAGAAAACCAGCAGGAGGATCAGAGTCTGAGAGAAAACCCGCAGGAGGATCAGAGTCTGACAGAAAACCAGCAAGAGGATCAGAGTCTGATCTGTCAGTCAAACTCTCATCCCCAAAACAAAGAGAAACCTGTTGCTGAGCGTCTGGCAGAATGAAGAACTGAGACACCAAATGAGTTTTTTACTTTTCCTTAATCTCTGGAAGAGGCCCAGAGGGAAGAAACACCCAGCAAGGAGAAAAGACCTTCATCACAACGACTAAATGCATGACACATTTTTCCAGATTCCATAAATAATCTCATGACGCTCCAGGCTGATCATGTGACCTCAGGTTAGAGTTTGGTAGACCGGGTCTTACCACACTTGTCGGGGGGGATGCAGAGGGCGGAGTAGGGCCGGTGCAGGAGCGTTCCCTCGGGACACACGCAGCCCTCCGTCAGGCCCGAACACTGGTCCGGGTCGGACTCGAAGTCCTGGTTGGGACAGGACTGGGCGGTGCAGGCGGGCAGGCAGGCCTGGTACCGCAGAGCCCCGGGGCAGAGGAAGGCTGCGGGAGGAGAGACGGGCTGTCAGGGGAAACCTCCGGACTCCAGGCTGGCTGAGCTTCATGTTTTAACTTAAACTGAAGGCTTATGTGTTCCTCTATGGGTTTATGGAAGCTTTTCAAAACCAATACAGAGCCTAAGCCCCTCCCCTTCCGGTGGACCACATGGGACCTTATTTCAGAAAAAATATGTACGGTAGTCAACGGCGAGAGACAAATAATTGTTTGATCCCGTTTGAATTGTGCCATGAATTACACATATGATGTTTTGTCAATTTAAAAGATAATTTTGCAAGTCAAGAAAGTGGCAGGGGGAGGGGCTTAGGCTCTTTATAAACTCTAAAATGCATGATGGTCAAGCTGAAAACAAGGCTGGTTTTCATCTGACAACAGCGATATGAAATGTAGATCTGAACTGTAGATCAGTTCAGATCAAACAGCTTACGGCAGTGATCCGGACTCCTCCACTCGATGCAGATGTTGAACTTGTGGCAGGACGCCACGTAGGCAGCGAGCGCCACACAGGGGTTGTTGACGTATTCTGCGTCACGAACCCAAACCTCACAGAACGTACTGGGAGGAACCTGCAACACAAACCAGCAGCCTGCTGGATATTGATCTGTACCATACTATGAGTGCTGTTGGAATGGAGTTATGTAAGGGACAATGCCCGACGAGGAGTCCATTATCAGGAATTAATGGACGACAACCGTCCTCCGCGTCGGACGTTGCCTCCCCGTCATCCATTAATTCCTGATTACGGATTCCTCGAAGGGCATTATCCCGCTTATACCATGGTCACTTGCCAAAGAAAAAAAAAAGAAGACCATTAATTTATATTTTCATGCGTTTTGTAATCAGATCTAAAGTTTTTCACAAGCCATAACTCAGTTTCCCTGGTAACACCTGAGGGTTTGACTAATACCTGGAACAATCATTACCGTCCCATAAGGTTCTTATGCAACGGAAACGTTGTTCACTGCTCCAGTAAATAGGACGAACCTTAGATAGGACTTGGCAGCAGGAGATATTTCTAGTCCGCTCAGCTCATAGAACCCTTTGGCTCAGCTAGGAGCCAGAAAGCTAACGTTATGCTGCAACATTCAAAGTCAATAACAAACAGTAAATATAATTTGACAGTATGTTTAACAACAAGACTAGCTAGCTATCAGCCATGTCATTGTCCCCAAATCAATATCAAGATTTTCACGAAAAAATGAACAGAGTAAACGGAGGCTTTGACTGCGTCTCTGTTGCTATGGTTACTCATTTTAGATACAGGCTGATGCTACGTAGCCAGCGCATTAATTTAGAATGGTGAACAGACAGTTTCACTGGAACTACTTAGTAGGTGTCCATTATCAGGAATTAATGGACACCCTGCAGCCAATCAGAATCGAGTGTTCACCCAGAACATGGCATAATAACTGTTAATAACTACGAGGAACATGTTATCTAACAACATTTCTTAACTGTGAAACAAAACTCTGCCAAAGCCTCTGACATGATAGAGCGATCATGGCAGAAAGCTGCAGATAAATTAAATGTGTAAGTAGGATATTTACAACTGCCTCTATAGCTCACATTGCATGACTGTATTTACATCTTTCTCATGCTTATTATCTCCTGTCTGTCTCCTCTGTAACAAAAGCTGCAGCCGTGTCTGAAACGTTCCCGGATGGCTAAATGTAAAAGTCCTGGGTTAGGTCAGACTGAGGTTACGTACGAAGGCGTGGCAGGTGGCGAAGGACTGGTTGGTGAGCATGGCGAGGCAGCGGGAGCAGTCGCTGGTGGAGCAGTTGACCTCGCGGCGGCGGCTGTGGCTGATGTAGCCGGTGGTGTTGGGAAGCTGCCAGCTGTCGATGAACAGAGCCGGGTCCTCGCTCTCCGCCAGCCTGGTGCCGTTGGGCAGGGTCAGGTCGTTGGTCGGGTCGCCGTCACAGCAGCCTGGGGGGGGGGGGGGCAAAACAAACCAGACTCCATCACAACTATGAGCTTAAAGTTCAAATTATACTTCACTGCATCGAAGTAGAGGTCTTCACAGGTCTACCCGGACCCTAGGACCCGAGACCCGACCCGGAACCCGTACGGGTTCGGGTCCATGTTTTATTATGGTCAATCGGGTCCGGGTCAGGTCCCGTTCTATTACCGCGGGTCCCGGGTCTGTTTATCATTATGTGTAATACCCGAGTGGATCCGAGAAGACCCGTGATCAGCACCGATCACGTGACGAGACGAGAAACGCACGGAAGCGCAGTGTAACTTGCGTGGTGATCAGGCTGACCTGGGATCAGATTACAAGAGCGAAACTAAGGTGAAAAAAACGTTGAGCAGCGCCAGCGAGTCGGAGCGGAGGAAAAGCGCAAGATGGAAACCTTCTTCACTGAGGTGAAAAATAAGCTAAAAACTATTGTTTTAATCATCCATTTAACATGCGATTTAATTTCCTTGTCACTCAGCCTGTTATAGCCAAGTAGCTGCTAGATTCCATTACGGAGTCTCACTGCCATCTACTGGACAAACTGTAGAACGGCACAACTTGGCAAGTCTTTCTGTTATTTTGATCTCCTTTTATTAGGCACCATATGTTGTATCCGACATGATAAACGTTTTTAGCAGTAGAACGGCATTTTTAGCAGCAATTTTAATTACCGGGTTTGTCGGGTCCATAAAGTAGACCCGACCCGACCCTTTCTCCTCTCGGACGGTCGGGTCTATAGGCTAATATCTCGGGCAAAAACGGGTCGGTATATATATATTTTAAAAAATTATCGGGTCCAATCGGATCTCAGAGCGAATTTCCGGGGTCCATTAGGGTTCGGGTCTGTCATTTTGGACCTGTGAAGACCTCTACATCGAAGTGCCGCTGTTGCTCCGCTGTGCGAGTATTTCTAGTTCTGCGGTGGTGCTTCTGTGTAGACCTTCCTCTGAAACACTAGATGGCAGTGTGGAGCTTTGTTCACACAGAAGTTTTTTTTTTTTTTTTATGATGTATTATTATTTTTTATGTTATTCTTTTATGATGTATTTTTTATGATGTTGCTCTTCCTACTCTTTCCATATATAGCACTTTATAAAAAGTTTTTTAGATTTAAGGTGTTTTTAAAGCAGGCCACATCAAATAGGCACATTTTGGGTTGAGGCCGCCTTCTGTACAAACTCCAGTCCCACCCCTTAGGTGCACTTCTCCAGTTTATGACCCAATATGGAGTTACCCATGATGCCCCTTATTGGACACTCCCCTTGCCTCTCTGCCAGTCTGGGACTACGATTGGCCTGACGCCACATGACCATATACCCAACCCATCTTTGTAGGTACCCAATTGGCTGATAAGTGTGTGGATGTATATGATTGGTTGTCTTTTATTTTTTTACCTTTTTGAATTTTTTCTGCTACCCTATTTAAACGTTGTTTGTAATGTGTTTCATGATGACCCTGATGAAGGCCACTAGCCGAAACACGTTGGTCTAACAATAAAGTTCTTCTATATACTACAAGTGTTGCTGGAGTTTTGACCTTTTTAGACTTTTTTCCTTCTCCATGCACCTTGGAAGTAGGTGAAGTTGTGCCAGAAACCCCGACTCTGCTTCACACAGCAGTCACCACAGAAGAAGTCGCAGTGAAACTCATGTTGTGGATATTTCAGTTTACAATCGGGAGATGATCTGTGGTCCAGATGAACATCTGAACCTCCTCAGCTCGTCTCTCTTCATCTGCTCCATGTTGTCTTCACTGTCGGCCCACAGCCACCCATACAGGAGGAGGAGCCACCGAGCGGCCAATCACAGCTCTTCTGGTCTTGTGACGCTCTGCGCTCAGTTATAGTTTTGGACACTTTGATGCAGAACTATAAATAAACTTTAATGCAAACCAGACTGAAATTCTACAAATATGTTATTATCTTCGCCACCTCGACAAGACGCTTTGATACCAAACTCTCTAACATTTTGGTGATGAGATGACTCAGCAATATGTTGATACTTATTAAGGACTTGATGATGTCTGTTGCCTTGTTGAAGAAGTCAGTAAAGCAGCCGGTGGACAGAGAGCGAGCTGCAGTTTGGATCCTGTGACCTTCATTAGAGCTTCCTGTCTGTTCCAAAAGCCGCTAAAGTTACTTTACTCTTGTTCTGAACAATTATTTCAGTCGAGACATATTTACCTCTGAATGTGAAAAATGCACAACATCTTTCAGACTGCTGATCGGGGAGACTGAGCGTTTCTCTTCTTACTGCCGCTGCTCTAACGCTGCTCTGCTCCGTCACAAGAGGAATCATCTTGCTCTCATTTCAGCTGACCAACATTACAAAGACCACTTGGTTCAGGCATTAGATTTTTGTGTTACAATATACTATTTTGGTTCCGTTGTGTAACATTGAAGAAAGACTTGTGTACCGCTGCAGGACAGATGCAGGATCAGTGCATGACAGAGGTCTACAGCTCTAACACAGGAACACAGGAACACAGGAACTGACCACAGAGGCCCATGGTGGGCAGCCGGCTGCCGGCGCTCTCCGTCTCGATCACCATCATGCCGGTGCTGTGGAACCACTGCAGCTTCAGACCCGCCGGGCTGCGGATCAGGTACATGTTGCCCGTGTCCAGGACCTCGAAGCCGAACTTTTTGAATCGAGGCTTGGCGTACCTCGAGTTGACGTAGAGCTGAAACCGACGAAAAGGGACGTTTCAGATGGATTTTATCGGGTTGAGAATTCATTTGGAGTATAAATACAGATATAAAGAAAAACTCCGCCTCACCCTCCTCTGCAGTCTGTTGACGACGATGTGGTTGGATTTGTGGGTGATGTTGAGCGCCACCAGGCAGAGGTTGGTGAAGTTCCAGAGGAGCTTTAGAAAGAAGAAGAAAAACAGAAATCGAAATCAGCCGCAAACACAGATCAACGACAGAAGAGTTTACAAAAACATACAGAAGCCACTAAGCAGCCATGTTGGAGAGACAAGTTCATTAGCTGGTGGGAAGTTCAAGTATTAGTTTGTTTGTGCATCTTGTTGCAGAATGTCTGTTCAAAAGAACGAGAAACATCCAACAATGTTTAGTTCAAGATGTCACAGACAGACAGACAGGCAGGCAGACAGACAGACAGACAGACAGACAGACAGGCAGGCAGGCAGACAGACAGACAGACAGACAGGCAGGCAGGCAGACAGACAGGCAGACAGGCAGACAGGCAGGCAGGCAGACAGGCAGGCAGACAGGCAGACAGACAGGCAGACAGGCAGGCAGGCAGGCAGGCAGACAGACAGACAGACAGGCAGACAGGCAGACAGACAGGCAGACAGACAGGCAGGCAGGCAGACAGACAGACAGACAGACAGACAGGCAGACAGGCAGACAGACAGGCAGGCAGGCAGGCAGACAGACAGACAGACAGACAGGCAGACAGGCAGACAGACAGGCAGACAGACAGGCAGGCAGATTATAGTAATAGAGTACAGTAATAGAGGAATATGTGAGACAGTAGAGAACATTAATAGCAGACAGTAACAGTTCACAGATGTTTCAGGCTCAGGATCAGAGGGTCCAGACTTGTGTTGGACTCCTCTTTGACTGAAGCTGACTGAGCTGGACGTCCTTTCTGTCGAGCGTGTTCCCATCGCTTCGAGAAGGCCAGTTAAGAGAGATCTGGACTCACTGCGGACTCGGAGTCGGCGGGACACTCCTGGACCAGGACGCTGACGGTCTCGTTGGGCAGCTGGGTCACTATGTACGAGGCCGCTTTGTAGATCGCAACGCTGTTCCCGTCAAACGTGATGACGTTCAGATCCGGGAAGATGGAGCATCGACCTGGAAAACACAGCAGAGCCGACGTGAACAGCTGAAGGAAACACAAACTCACAGAGGAACACAGTTGGATTATTCTTTTGGTGTAATAAAACTGAAGAATTTCTTTCCAAAATGAGATATCCACCATTTCCAAAATAGATAAATAGCATTTTGGAATGATCATTTGTTGTAAGTAACACAAGTATCTCTGTGTGTGTGTGTGTGTGTGTGTGTGTGTGTGTGTGTGTGTGGGTATGACTTAAGTCACTTTCAGGGACACAAACCAGACTTAAGACCAGTTGATTGGGGACAGCTTGTGCAACTGGGGACAAAAGCCGTGTCCCCAATTGGTAAAAAGTAGATTTTTGGGTCAGTGGTTAAGGTTAGGGTTAGGGTTAGGTTTAGGGCAAGTAGTGATTATGGTTATGGTCTGTGTAAATATCCCAAAAGTGACATAGGTAAGACTGTGTTTGTGTTTGTGTGTGTGTGTGTGTGTGTGTGTGTGTGTGTTTGTGTGTGTGTAGGTGTGTGTGTGTGTTCCTCACATGGACAGTCCCACTGAGGGCAGCACTTGTCTCCATTGACCAGTATGGCGAAGCCCAGCAGGCCACAGTTGGGGGGGGCGGCGGTGAAGGGGCAGCTCTGGGACTTGTTGAACAGAACCAGCTGGTAGTTCACACAGATGTACTTGGTGCATTCATCGATGAACTCAGCGTAAGGAGGCTGGGACAGAAACACAGAGACCGGCTGTCATCACACATATAGCATACAGTATAACACATAAATATACCAAGGGTCACTGTGGACTGAGTGTGGAACGCCCTTCCTGACGAACTTATCAGTATCATTTTCAAATCAGTGGTTCTCGACCTTTTTGGCTTGTGACCCCTTAAAATGAAGCAAAGTGACCCCACAGGCTGTTCAATCGAAGAATGATTTTCCCTTTTCAGGTTGTTTCATTTGATAGAGGCCTAGAGGCTGAAAACTATTCAGAATTTGGAAGAAAAAAGCAAAAATTACAGAATAAAAATACACAATAAAATAAATAAACATACAAACAAACTGCTATACAAATAAACAATAAATTTGTACAGCAGAAATATGTTTTTTTGTATCCAACAAATCATGTCTTGCCCCACCAAAATGATCTTGCGACCCCCGGCGGGGTCCCAAATCACTTCTTATAACACACTTCTATTCATAGTATTTTATTACATCAGCACACGGCCATCTTGGTAAGAAAATAACAGGTTATTGTAATAAATTAACAGGTGATTATAATCAAATGACAGCCACAGCCAATGAGCTGTGTGTACCGTATGGTAAAGCACCAGGTTGGTACATGCATGTGACGTCATGAGAATACTATGAATAGACTTGCTTCATGTAACGTTTTTTATACTTTAACTCTGTTTTTTAACCCTCTTTTTTAGTTGTGTCTTGTATTTTTTCTGTTCTTTTATGCTCTTACTGCTCTTTTACATGTGGGTTTTTACATGTGACTATTTGTAAATCATGCAAGGACACAGCAGTTCTAATCATATAAACCCTCTTCTTCTTCTCTTAGACCCCCAACATCCATCGGCCTTTCTAGTGTTAACTCTTAACGATATGTTCATATAATGAGAAACAGGAAGGCTGTATAATAAATTAACCCACTGTGCACATCCTGGTAGGTGGTATAGTCATGGATGTTGTGACCTCTGCGGTGTGTGTGGTCGTTTCCACCGGAGTGTATGGAGACACCGGTGCAGCAGATGTTGTTGGCTCTGGACTGGTGTGATCTACTCTGTCCGGCTCGGTCGGTCGGACGGGGGTCACCGCCGGGGTCGGCGGCACCGGAGTCACCGCCGGGGATGGGGTCACCGCTGGGGATGGGGTCACCGCCGGGGCCAGGGTCACTGGTGGGACTGGGGTCACCGCAGGGACAGGAGTCACCGCCGGGACAGGAGTCACCGCCGAGCTCGGAGTCACCGCCGGGCTCGGAGTCACCGCCGGGCTCGGAGTCACCGCCGGGCTCGGAGTCACCGCCGGGACGGGAGTCACCGCCGGGCTCGGAGTCACCGCCGGGCTCGGAGTCACCGCCGGGCTCGGAGTCACCGCCGGGACGGGAGTCACCGCCGGGCTCGGAGTCACCGCTGGGACAGGAGTCACTGCGGGGACAGGAGTGGCAGAAGGGGCCGGAGTCACCGCCGGGACGGGAGTCACTGCCGGGCTCGGAGTCACCGCTGGGACAGGAGTTACTGCGGGGACCGGAGTGGCAGCAGGGGCGGTGCCGGGTGTCAGGGTGAAGGGCGGCTTGGCAGACGGAGGCGTCACCGTTCTGGCTGTGGATGGAGAAACCTCAATCTCCTTTGTAGTCAAAACCTTCTCAGACGTTGTGGTCGGCTCTCTGGTGAGCGCTGTGGGGATGGCTGTGGATACTGTGACTGGAGTCAGAGTAGGAACTGGGACTGCAGCTGTCATACTGGTCATGATGGGAACCTCTGTGGTTATGCGGACACGTTCAGTAGTGCTGGCTGTGGTGACCGGCTCACTGGATGTTGCGACGGTTGTAGACGGGACTCCCGGTGCAGTTGTTATGCCCGGGCGTGGAGTGACGGTCGGCGGACCGACAGTGGTTGACCTGGTGGTTACTGCTGGAGGCCTTGTTACTACAGTAACCCTTGCAGTGCTTGGCCTGATGGTTGACCTCTCCGTCGTCGTGACTCTCGGGGGAACTCTCGTTGTCACTGGAGCCCTAGGTGTCGTCCTGAGCGTCGTCGTTCTTGTGATCCTTGTGGTTGTAGCCGGTGTGGCTCGTGCAGTGGACACCACCCGGGTCGTGACTCTTTCTGGGTAGGTTGTGGGTCTTGGAGCAGCGGTGGAGGTGGCTGTGTGCAGCGGAGACCAAGAAGGAAGCGGCGCTGTTGTTGCGCTTGTCAAAACCTCAACTCTGCCTGTCACTGGAAGTGTAGTCTCTGTGACCGGCCGTACGGTGACAGGTCTCAGTGTTGTGGTAACGACACCAGGCGGCGCTCTGGTAGAGGCCGTGGTGAGAAGTGTTTCAGGTGTACCAGGTAGTGGTGGCTCAGGAGTAACTGGTTTTCTGGTTGTGGCGGCTGTAACTTCTGTGGTTGGAATCTCGGGGAAAGCCGTAGTTTTGGCGGTGATGGCTGTGGCAACTGAAGTTGCTGTGGTGGCAGCGACCGGCCGTGTTGTTACTGGAAGGTGAGGAATTTGAGTAGTGGAGGTGGAAATGACCGGTGGGGTGACAGTTTTGGAGGTGACCTCAGGAGGGGTCATCTTTTCTGTGGTGTAGATCGGGGTGGAGGTCGTCTCCCGGTGTGGGGGCCGCCACGGCTCAGAGGTCCTCATGGTGGACGGGCCAAGAGTGGAGCTCTCTGACACTGTTGGCAGCCGGACGGTAGTGGTTTCTCCAAGAGACACCGGCCTTACAGTTGGTTTCGTTGTGACCAGAGGTCTTGTGGAGACACTGGGTGTTTCTGGAACCTCTGGAGGTCTTGCAGTTGTGGGCTGAGTGGTTCTCTCTGTTGTTGGGACACCGACAGACCAGGAGGTTCTCTCGGTATAGGCTGTAGAGGTTGGCAGAGGAGCGGTTGTAGTGTCTGTAATCTTCAATGGTGGAACCACAGCTGTTGTTGTTGTAGCTCCAGGTATTTCAGATACAGTGGATACAGGTACGGTCACCTTCTTTGTTGTTGTTAGCAGTTCTGAAGTGGCTGAGATGGGAATAGGCGGTACGGTTCTGGTTGGCACAACATGGATTGGGGTTGATACTGGTAACTCAGGAACATGTGTTGTGGTAGTTGGTAGCTCAGTAGGAGTGGTGTGCAAAGTCTTCTCTGTGGTAACCACTGAGACAAGCGGTGCTGTTGTCTCTGGACCTGTGTACGGTGTTGTTTTGAGTGTGGTGAAAGGAGCAACTGGTGTGACCGATTCTGTGGTTTTGGCTGAGGTGACCGTCGGCAAAGATACAGTTCCTGTTTCGGCAGGGGACGAGGGCGGGAGAGGGGAAGGGGTTGTGGCCGCTGTACTCGGTAAACCAGGAGGGATTAATGTAGTTGTTGATGGTGGAGTTCCTTCCACTGTCACAGGCTTTGCACTGGTGTCCGTGTGAGCGGCGGTGGTGGTTCTGGATACGGTCGTCCTGTCAGTAACCACAGGACTCTCTGAGACTGGAGGTGGATGAGGAGTGGACACGGTTATGATCGGAGTAACCACGGCTGGATGTGTTGTAGCCTCTGTGGTCTCACTGGTTGGGTGCACCGGGAAGGGAGGACGGGTCCTGATGCTGGTCGGCCCCTCGACGAAGCTCGTGGTCGGCTGCGCGGTGGTAGACGGCTGGAGGCTGACGGCCGTAGTGGTGAAGAGCGGCTCCCGGGTGGCGGTGGGCCTGGTGGACGAGGTGAACAAGAACAGGGCCGTGATGGAGAAGGGAGCAGTGCTCGTCTTGGACGTTATGGGGCCGATAGTGCTGATGGTGGAGCTCGGAGCCCTGCTCGTCCACGCCGTCGTACCCGTTACAGTGGTAGGCGGAGCTGCGGTCACTTTGACAGTCGACAGTGGCTCTGCCACCTCTGGCCTGACAGCAGGGGGCGCTGTTGGAGGATATGGGGGTGCTGCTGTGCTGGGAAGCTCTGGAGCCGGAGAGGCAGCGGTGCTGACCGGCCGGGTCGGCTTCACTGGTGGTGCCTTGGATGTGGTGGGTGGTGTGCTGACGGTGTGCAGAGTAGCTGTGATTTTAGTGGTGGGAGCTGTGTGCGGAGGGGTGGCGGCTGCGCTGGTGGTGGCGGTGGAGGTAGAGAGGGTGGGGGGGCCGGCGCTGGTGCTGGTTGCAGAAGTAACAGCTGCAGATGTCGGAGCAGCGCTGGACGGCGTGACGGCCGGCACGGCAACTGGAGGCTTAATGCCTGAACCCAAACAATAAAACCTCTGTTAGAAAATCAGTGAGTGAGACAGACAGAGAGAAAGACAGGCAGAGAGAAACAGTAGATAGTGTGTGATACAGACAGACAGGAGTGTAAAGAGTAAGTCAAAAGGCCAACACTTCTCCTGGGTCCAACCCTCTCAGCATGGAGGATTAGACCTCTAAGTTTGATGTTAGCAGGAAAGTTTCAACATCTCAGTAACTGATCTGATGAATGACAAATCTCACAGTGAACCCAGAGACGCGCCGAGCGCTGCTCATGTGGCAAGAAGGAGGCGGTGCCTCATTTCACTATGACTATGTTTTGAGAGAAAATATAAAATGTACTGTAATTACACCACCGTCTTGTTGAATCCTGCACTGCTGTTGGTTCATTTAACTCAAGAGTGTTTAACCGGTATTTGTAGAGTGTCAGATACAACACACTTTACATTTTTGCCATTTAACTGGCTCTCTTCCCCAGAGAAACTTCAAATGAGTGCAACAGTAGAATCAGCTTCAATTTCACTCTTTAATGTAATTTGGGGTCTTTTTTTTTTTTTTCAGTGAATTCCCTACCATAAGGTGTGTCATGCAAATTCATACATATTTGAGAAGCACAATATTAAATTTCATAATTATGTAGAGATATTTGGACATATGAAGACAATCAGTTACGACACAAACATGAAGCCTTAGATTGGACTTGGAGATCCAGAAATACATCAAATTACGGAAGCCAAACACCATGGAAATGCGTATACGGGATACTCACAGTCCTCCACATAGACACACCTATGGGTGACCTCATCCAGGACCATGTGGGGGGGGCAAACAGGAAGACAGCCCTCCACTCTGCAGAGAACATCACACAGCACGATACTTAGAAACTACCTGATCCATACAACACTCATGTAAAAACTATATCGTCTGCATATATAGACTATATAATCGTATATATGCCACCACCACATGTTCAGTGGTAGAGAAACTCTGGGATACACTGAATTAATTTATAGAAAACATAACTGAAGAATTAAATGAATATTAAATGTGCAAAGAAAATAATGTTTCTTTGCTGTTTTTCTGTAGCTGTGGTCAGGAGGAACCTCCATCATATCAGAGGTGATGATATTTAATAAAAAAGTCCAATATCGACCCCATATATCGCTCGGACCCAGACATCAGTTTAATCGCTCTAGCTGCTGTCTGACTACAGGCTGCTGCTGCTGTTGAAGGTTTGAAGGTGGAAGGTCTCACTGTGGGATGGTGACGCAGGCTCCGGCCCACGGGTCGCTGCAGGTTTTGAAGCAGGGACTGACGCAGGAGTCATACCTCCACTGGCAGCGAGGACCCGGCGGGGCGTCCGGGCTGGGGCCTGAAGACAAACACACAACTCTTTAGTATCAAGATCACAAACAAAACAAAACTAAAAATCAAAGACACTCACACTCTCACTCTCTGTTATTTGTGAACATCATACCTGAGGAAGGTTCACAACACCAAAACGTTGAAGGTTTTATCTCACTAAAATGTTTTAAGTGCAAGTAAGCTAAGTTAGGGTCAGGAACGACTTGAAGCTCCTCCTTTGAAACCAGGATATGTTGTTTTATATGTTATATATTGTACCTTATTATGGTCTCATTGTAAGCAGTCAGGGTTTAGAGAAATCTGGCCAACTCATACACTACTGATATAAAAACAAGTCTAAGAGTCTGACAGTCCCGTGACGTTGCATTTTATGGAAGTGTCCCTGCTGGGAATCGAACTCTGGTCTCCTGATTGAGAGTCTGCAGTCTGACTCCCTCTCTCCCTCCACTGAAAGATATTCCGATCCACTGAGCTCCTGCTGTCGCCGGGCTAAAAATCATCATGTTGTCTCCTTAATCTGGAATATCAAAGTATTTTATGTTACACATTTGGAACAGCTTAACAGGCTGTTTTTACAGGCCAGTAATGATATGAATTTAGAAGTCCATTAGTCCATCATCTTCTGCTCAGAATATGTGCTACTGGCTGCTATGAGTTTTGCATTAACTAAAAGAAACACTGCCTTACATTTAGCAGCAGTAATTTCCCTGCTGCTGTCTGAGCTGAACCTCACAAGGCAACACGCAAGCTGTCTGCTTCCATAAACACACGTCCAGCAGCTTCCTTCAGCTGTCTGAGGTCATACTGCATTCATCCACCAGGGGGAGTAAAGCCACCGGTCTGCAGCATGGCAGTATTATATTATCTGCAGCACTGACATATGAGCAGGGTGTTTAAAATGGCTGCTGTAGAGGAATGTGTACTTTTAGATATTCTCCATCTGCCAAAAGAAAAAGTTGAAAAGAAGATGGTACTGCCAGATCAGCCACTGTCATTTTTGTTTGTTTACACAGGAAATGACTTCTTCATTGGTAGTTGCTCGTTAAGCAAAGTTTACAAAGTTTGGACCACACATTTGCTAAGCAAGAACACGGGAAATCCTCTGTTGCCCTTTGTGTTGTTGCAAGCGTTGCATACCTAGCGTCTGTAGCGGGCCTTAGGGTCAGGGTTAACCTTAGGGTTAGGGTTAACTTTAGGGTCAGGGTTAACCTTAGGGTTAGGGTTAACCTTAGGGTTAGGGTTAACTTTAGGGTCAGGGTTAACTTTAGGGTCAAGGTTAACTTTAGGGTCAGGGTTAACTTTAGGGTCAGGGTTAACCTTAGGGTCAGGGTTAACCTTAGGGTCAGGGTTAACTTTAGGGTTAGGGTTAGGTGAGAGATGTGTTTTGCAGCATTGGGACAAAGGGTTTCACCTTTTCTTCTTACAGCTTCACCTTCCATATGAACTTATTAACAAATTGTGATTGTACCATTTCTCTATTACTCTATCTGTTTTCTAAGTACTTTATTAAATTGTTAACTATTTTTGGATGTTTATCACCCTGGGCGGTTTGGATGGTTAACCACACCTGCCATCATAGAGCTTGTCAGCCTATGGGTGTGCATGATGTATAAATATGTGTGTGGTTTCCATTTTTCAAACATTTTGACCTGATGAAGATCCAAGTAGGATCGAAATGTTGTCACTATTAAACTTTTGTGGCGTGGAGCGAGTGTGCAGGCGTGTGTGCACTCTCCTTCAACCATTTGTTAGAAAAACATCAGATGAGATGAGAACACATGAAGAGCTGCAGTGTGAGCAGAGCTTCAGGGACAGGAAGTGATGCGTCGGCCGCTTCCTGCCTCACTGACCTGTCAGAGTGAACAGCGTGGCCTTGCGGAAGGCGTCGGTGTGTCGGTACTTGAGCAGGTGCAGGCGCGGCGGCGTGGTGTGCAGGAAGAAGCCCGGCTTGGCGTGGGACTCCAGAGAGGTGAAGCCCGGGATCCAGGTGTCTCTGTGCAGCACGAAGGTGGCGCCGTCCCAGAATGCCTCGCTCTCCTCCCACTTGGCCAGCCGCACCTGGCCGCTGGGGCTCGCATACAGGAAGTAGTTCGGTCTGTCGGCCGCCTCGAAGGAAACCCGAGACGTGTCTGGAGAGACAGACACAAATCCATCAGCATGGAGAGAGACAGGGAGAGAGACAGGGAGAGACAGGAAGAGACAGGGAGAGAGACAGGGAGAGACAGGAAGAGAGAGACAGGGAGAGAGACAGGGAGAGAGACAGGAAGAGACAGGGAGAGAGACAGGGAGAGACAGGGAGAGAGACAGGGAGAGAGACAGGGAGAGACAGGGAGAGAGACAGGGAGAGACAGAGAGAAAGACAGGGAGAGACAGAGAGAAAGACAGGGAGAGACAGGGAGAGACAGGGAGAGACACAGGGAGAGACAGGGAGAGAGACAGAGAGAAAGACAGGGAGAGACAGGGAGACAGACAGGGAGAGAGACAGGGAGAGAGACAGGGAGAAAGACAGGGAGAGACAGGGAGAGAGACAGGGAGAGACAGGGAGACAGCAAGGAAGAGACAGGGAGAGACAGGGAGAGAGACAGGGAGAGACAGGGAGAGAGAAAGGGAGAAAGACAGGGAGAGACAGGGAGAGAGACAAGGAGAGAGACAGGGAGAAAGACAGGGAGAGACACAGAGAGAGAGAGGGAGAGAGACAGGGAGAGAGACAGGGAGAAAGACAGGGAGAGACAGGGAGAGAGACAGGGAGAGACACAGGGAGAGAGACAGGGAGAGAGACAGGAAGAGACAGGGAGAGAGACAGGGAGAGACAGGGAGAGAGACAGGGAGAGAGACAGGGAGAGACAGGGAGAGACAGGGAGAGAGACAGGGAGAGACAGAGAGAAAGACAGGGAGAGACAGAGAGAAAGACAGGGAGAGACAGGGAGAGACACAGGGAGAGACAGGGAGAGAGACAGAGAGAAAGACAGGGAGAGACAGGGAGAGACAGGGAGACAGACAGGGAGAGAGACAGGGAGAGAGACAGGGAGAAAGACAGGGAGAGACAGGGAGAGAGACAGGGAGAGAGACAGGGAGAGACAGGGAGACAGCAAGGAAGAGACAGGGAGAGACAGGGAGAGACAGGGAGAGAGAAAGGGAGAAAGACAGGGAGAGACAGGGAGAGAGACAAGGAGAGAGACAGGGAGAAAGACAGGGAGAGACACAGAGAGAGAGAGGGAGAGAGACAGGGAGAGAGACAGGGAGAAAGACAGGGAGAGACAGGGAGAGAGACAGGGAGAGACACAGGGAGAGAGACAGGGAGACAGCAAGGAAGAGACAGGGAGAGACAGGGAGAGAGACAGGGAGAGAGACAGGAAGAGAGACAGGGAGAGACAGGGAGAGAGGGCAGCAAGACAGAGGGACAGTGGGACAGAGAGAGAGCGGGACAGAGGGACAGAGGGAGAGCGGGACAGCGGGACAGAGGGACAGAGGGAGAGCGGGACAGAGGGACAGAGGGACAGAGGGAGAGTGGGACAGAGGGAGAGTGGGACAGAGGGACAGAGGGACAGAGGGAGAGCGAGACAGAGGGACAGAGGGACAGAGGGAGAGTGGGACAGAGGGACAGAGCGAGAGCGGGAGAGTGGGACAGCGGGACAGAGGGACAGCGGGAGAGAGGGACAGAGGGACCGAGGGAGAGCGGGACAGAGGAACAGAGGGACAGAGAGAGAGCGGGACAGCGGGACAGAGGGACAGAGGGACAGAGGGAGAGCGGGACAGAGGGACAGAGGGACAGAGGGAGAGTGGGACAGAGGGAGAGTGGGACAGAGGGACAGAGGGACAGAGGGAGAGCGAGACAGAGGGACAGAGGGAGAGTGGGACAGAGGGACAGAGGGACAGAGGGACAGTGGAACAGTGGGACAGAGGGAGAGCGGGACAGAGGGAGAGAGGGAGAGCGGGACAGAGGGAGAGAGGGAGAGCGGGACAGAGGGAGAGAGGGAGAGAGGGAGAGAGGGAGAGCGGGACAGAGGGACAGTGGGACAGAGGGACAGAGGGACAGTGGGACAGTGGGACAGAGGGAGAGAGGGACAGAGGGAGAGCGAGACAGAGGGACAGAGGGAGAGCGGGACAGCGGGACAGCGAGACAGAGGGAGAGTGGGACAGAGGGAGAGAGGGACAGAGGGAGAGCGAGACAGAGGGACAGAGGGAGAGCGGGACAGCGGGACAGCGAGACAGAGGGAGAGTGGGACAGAGGGGCCGAGGGACAGTGGGACAGTGGGACAGAGGGACAGAGGGACAGAGGGAGAGTGGGACAGAGGGAGAGAGGGAGAGTGGGACAGAGGGAGGCGTGTGAAACGCCACACGGAGCGGCTGGGACAGCCTTGGCTCCCGGCCGGCCCTCTGCGGGCCCCGGCTCAGGTTCCTCAGGTTCCTATATTAGCATTTGGCAATCTGATCCCTGAACCCGTCTGCCACCGAAAGTCAGCAGGAGTCCATCTCCTCCATCGGTGTTTTCACTGGGAAACACAAATCGTTCCAAACAGAGTGTGGAGCAGGAGAAACAGAGGAAGAGGAGAAGCTGGCCGCGGCTCAGCCGAAGCTCTGATGCTCAGATTAGCCGCTCGACACGTGAGGAGGAACCGGACCTGCCGACCTCCAGGCATGTGCGGCGGAAAAAAACACCATCAAAGAAGTCTCTTTTCATGCACTGATCCTGCATCTATCTTGTATTAGCACGGTGGTTCTCAACCTGGGGGCCGGGACCCTCCAGGGGGCCATGAGATGATTTATGAGATAGGAAAAAAAAAATTCTTCTTTACAACTTCATTATCATGTCTATTTCTGATTTTTCTCCTCCCTTTAAAGCAATATTCCACTCAGTTTTAACATGGAGTTATTTATTAGAAAGCAGAATATAATCTACTGAACAGGATCAGATCAGCTGGACCAGTTTGTAGCGTTCAGATTTTTTCTTCCCATTCATTTGAATGGAAACTGACATTGAACACGTTGATGAACAGATTCAGCATCAGATCCTGCTGCTGTGATTTTCAACTGATGTTTGCTCATATTATTTTTAGAACATAATTTCGCCAAATAGCATTTTTATAGATAGAAGAGAACATAGTGGAGCGATACATGCCTCCGCTGTGTTCTCTCTCTCTATTCAATGTAAGTTTTCAGTCTGTTTTCATGGCCTCATTCAAATGAATGGGAAGTAAAAATCCAATCTTGGTCAGTAGTTTATATTCTAGTTTGTTCAGCAGACAAAACCTTCTAACTCCAGACGGCTGAAAAAAAGAGGAACAACTTTTCTAAAGCAGAAGGCAGAGAAAACAGAAGAATCTCAGGATCGATCAGTGAGATCAGCTGCTGTCTGGTTACACCTGTCTGTCTCACCGTGTGGGCGGGACCTGTCTCACATGGGAGGGACCTGTCTCACCGTGTGGGAGGGACCTGTCTCACCGTGTGGGAGGGACCTGTCTCACATGGAAGGGACCTGTTTCACATGGAAGGGACCTGTCTCACCGTGTGGGAGGGACCTGTCTCACCGTGTGGGAGGGACCTGTCTCACATGGGAGGGACCTGTCTCACATGGAAGGGACCTGTCTCACCGTGTGGGAGGGACCTGTCTCACCGTGTGGGCGGGTCCTGTCTCACCGTGTGGGAGGGACCTGTCTCACATGGAAGGGACCTGTCTCACCCTGTGGGAGGGACCTGTCTCACCGTGTGGGAGGGACCTGTCTCACCCTGTGGGAGGGACCTGTCTCACCGTGTGGGCGGGTCCTGCTGAGTCCGGGTGTCATCATGAACTGGCAGAGGACAGCGGAGCCGGTGGGATCGCCCCGCTGCAGGAACACGGAGCCGCCGGACCGTCCCGCCGCCAGCAGCACCGACCGGTCCCGGTACGTCAGCAGCCTGAACGGGCCTTTACCTAGGACTGAGGACAGAGAAACATCAGACTGAGGACAGAAAAACATCAGACTGAAGACAGAAGACAGAAAAACATCAGACTGAAGACAGAAAACATCAGACTGAAGACAGAAAACATCAGACTGAAGACAGAAAACATCAGACTGAAGACAGAAAACATCAGACTGAAGACAGAAGACAGGAAAACATCAGACTGAAGACAGAAAAACATCAGACTGAAGACAGAAAAACATCAGACTGAAGACAGAAAACATCAGACTGAAGACAGAAAAACATCAGACTGAAGACAGAAAACATCAGACTGAAGACAGAAAACATCAGACTGAAGACAGAGGACAGAAAAACATCAGACTGAAGACAGAAAACATCAGACTGAAGACAGAAAACATCAGACTGAAGACAGAGGACAGAAAAACATCAGACTGAAGACAGAAGACAGAAAACATCAGACTGAAGACAGAAAAACATCAGACTGAAGACAGAAAAACATCAGACTGAAGACAGAAAACATCAGACTGAAGACAGAAAACATCAGACTGAAGACAGAGGACAGAAAAACATCAGACTGAAGACAGAAGACAGAAAAACATCAGACTGAAGACAGAGGACAGAAAAACATCAGACTGAAGACAGAAGACAGAAAAACATCAGACTGAAGACAGAAGACAGAAAAACATCAGACTGAAGACTGAAGACAGAAAACATCAGACTGAAGACAGAAAACAGAAAAACATCAGACTGAAGACAGAAGACAGGAAAACATCAGACTGAAGACAGAAAAACATCAGACTGAAGACAGAAAAACATCAGACTGAAGACAGAAAACATCAGACTGAAGACAGAAAACATCAGACTGAAGACAGAGGACAGAAAAACATCAGACTGAAGACAGAAAACATCAGACTGAAGACAGAAAACATCAGACTGAAGACAGAGGACAGAAAAACATCAGACTGAAGACAGAAAACATCAGACTGAAGACAGAAAACATCAGACTGAAGACAGAGGACAGAAAAACATCAGACTGAAGACAGAAGACAGAAAACATCAGACTGAAGACAGAAAACATCAGACTGAAGACAGAAGACAGAAAAACATCAGACTGAAGACAGAAGACAGAAAACATCAGACTGAAGACAGAAGACAGAAAAACATCAGACTGAAGACTGAAGACAGAAAACATCAGACTGAAGACAGAAAACAGAAAAACATCAGACTGAAGACAGAAAACAGAAAAACATCAGACTGAAGACAGAAGACAGAAAACATCAGACTGAAGACAGAAAACATCAGACTGAAGACAGAAAACATCAGACTGAAGACAGAAGACAGAAAACATCAGACTGAAGACAGAAGACAGAAAACATCAGACTGAAGACAGAAGACAGAAGACACCGGACTCACCTTTGTTGTAGAACTCACAGTCATACGCTGCAGAGAGAGACACAGAGGAACACAGTCAGGACACACACACACACACACACACACACACACACACACACACACACACACACACACACAGCAGGAATAATAATACACATCATTATAACAGTTTTCTAAAACAAAGCTGATAAAATGCTTCACAGTCAAGACAAACTGAAGTTACACAAGAGAAGAAGACGGATGCTGAGTCAGAGTTAGACCAACAAACCAACACTGTGTTTTAGGGCGTTTTCACACCTACAGATCGTTTGCTCTGGTCTGAATCAGTTGATGAGTTTGTAAACTCGGAGCGTTTTCCTCTTGGTTCGGTTTGTTTTCACACGGAGAAAAATCCAAGCGAACCAAAAAGCATCAGTACAAACCACCTGAGAACGTTCAGTCCTCTTATTGGTCAGATGTGTCTGGGGCGGGAGCAAGAAAGTAAATACAGGAAGAAGGTCCTGAGTTCTGGACTAGAGCACATTGCTCTGCAACATGGAGCAACGGCAGAGTCGGCATTTGCTCATAACGAACCGCTCCAGAGTTCGTTCGGGACCGGACCGAGACCGCCTCCTCTAAAGGGTCTCGGTTGTTTCGGACCAAACCCGAGTGAGATGACTGTGTTCACACCTGACCGAACGAACCGGACCAAGGGGGAAAACCAACCAGGGTCTGATTTAACCGGACTAAAAGTGCAGGTGTGAAAACGCCCTCAAAGTTCAAAGTTCATGATGAGAGTTTAGATTTCCACTTAAAGAATATACTGATAAACAGTCTGCTTCTGAAGGAGAGGAAACACTGAGGATGCTTCTCTGCTCCAGCTGTTTTATCTCTTTGGCTTTGTAGGGCCAAATGAAATCATTTAAAAAGTGATTTTAAAGAGGCTTGTAACGTGTGAGTGAAGTGGGCGGGGCTTACGGCACAGCGAGGGCGAGCGCCAGTCGACAGGAACGCCCTGGTGACAGCAGCGCTGGGCGTAGGCCGCCACGCTGCTGCAGAAACACTCGCAGTCTCCCCCCCGACTGCAGCCGCACGTGTCCGCCAGGCAGTTCATGTAGAACCAGGTGACATCCACCTGCACACACACACACACACACACACACACACACTGCTGGTAATACACACACACACACTGCTGGTGCTACACACACACACAGTCGGTTCTGCACACTCACACCCGCCTCAGGGCCAGGAGCAGAACTGCTGGTTTCACTTCTTATACCAGTGAACTTATGGGATCAGAAGGTATTTATATATTTATAAATAAAGTATTTAGAACAATATTCAAAAATATATGATGGATGTTCATATAAATCCATAAACACACAAATCAAGAGAGTCAGTTCAGTTTCAATTCAACCAATTCAGAAAGAGATTTTTCCAATTCAATCACATTTTTTATGAAGACATCTCCATATGTGTTCAGTGAATCTTTTGTTGACCAATACAAGTCATTTTCTATGGAAGCCCATTTCCACCAGTGTGATGAAAAAAGATCCTGTAAGTTATTATAATGAGAAACTTAAAATAATGAGTTAGTATCTCAAAATAATGAGAAACTATTTGTTTCTCATTATTATTTCATCACACTGTCAGAAATGGGCTTCCATAATTTTCAAAGTGAATTCATCCCAGTTTAGTTTTGGACCCTTTCTTTCCACAGAGCAGTGAGGGTTGAGTGGCAGCCCCCATGTGACCAGCAGCAGGCCTGTGATTGGCTGAGCGTCGGGCGTAGTCCCGGTACTCACCACCGGGTGGCAGGCCTGGAAAACCTCGCTGAGCAGAACGCCACACTGCCGCTTCGCAAAGGGCTCTCTGAGCGGGCTGAGGCTGCAGGGGTGTCTGATGTCCGGGCTGTTCACACACTGCACACACACACACACACACACACACACACACACACACACACACACACACAGTTTGGTTGGATTACTACGCTTTAGGAGTGTGTACTGATTAGAGATCTCTGATTCCAGGCTTCAGGTGTCAGTATTAAGAAATGCTGTTTCTTCACAACGCTAAGTTTGTCATCTGAGTCTTTTTGGAGGATACTGCAGTATTTGGTAAACTCAACATTTCCCAGTGTTATCAGTAACACAGCTTTGCACAGAACACACACACACATTCACACACACACACACACACACACATTCACACACACACAGGTGTACCATCAAAAATCAAGACTCATGAAGTAATGAGTAATGAGCACAAACTAATTTCACAAGATGAGTTTCTGTTGTGGACATGAATTATGTGAAAATGAAGTTCCTCCACCACAAACTGGACTCTGTGCTTCATTTACAATTAGAAAAGATTTATCGGGAACAACGTTTCGGTACACAGACCTTCATGTTGTTTCCAGTAAATCTTTTCTAATTGTAAGTGAAGTAGACAGTGTGTGGGAGTCCTTCTACACACCTGTCCATCTACAGGTGTGAAAAGTTGCTCCTTGAGAAACATGAACTGGACATTTAGCTGCAGGTGGCGAACGGTTCAGTTTAGGAACTAAAACAACTTGGTTAAGGTTTGGGTTAAGGTTATGGTCAGAAAATGTGGAAAAACTTTCACTGAAATTTAAAGGTCACATGGTGTAAAGCAGGACTCCCCTCTCCTCTGTGACCATAAAGGAGTTGGATGGTCTATCTAAACATGGTGAAAGTATCAAAACTAAATCCACACAATCCATATTAGAAAAGCGAGCCTCTAAAGCAGTGGTTCTCAACCTTCTTCATATCAAGGACCTCTAATTTAGTCCACATTACGGCCACAGACCCCCATTTGATGAGATTCCCAAATCTGAGAATATTTTTATTATTTTATGATTTTGTCAAGAATTCCATGACTGTATTGTAGGTAGAGAGATAACAGTGAAACGATTATCTTTTTTTTTACAGTTTGCTGGGGACCCCCTGGAACCCCCTCAAGGACCCCTGGTGGTCCCCGGACCCCACGTTGAGAACCACTGGTCTAAACGAGCCGTTTGGACTTCCGTAACTTTGTGGTTCGCTCTTTATCATTTTGCCTCCTTCATAAATCCTTTCGAGTGTTTTGGAGTAGAGACTCGGGCTAAAGACAAGACAGTTCACTGTGTCACAGTAACCAAATCCACCTTGTCACACTGTTCACTTTGACTGACTGGACCTACAGCCAGACCACAACAAGCTGACTCAGCTGCTCTCTGCGGTCTGAACTTGCCTCTGCTGCCGTCCAGCTGTTTCCAAACTCCTGAGGCGTCGGGGAGTCGATGTTGTCCGGCGTCCGCATCTCATTCACCGTCTTCAGGTCGAAGTTCCCGCACAGTCCGCTCAGCTTTCCCTGAACACACGCACATCAGTGACATCATCAACCGGATCACATATTTTCCACATATTTTCCTCTTCTATGTGAACTAATAAGTCTTGCTTTTCATTCTGAGGCAACAACACCTCCTACGTCTGTGCTCAGGATGTCAAATGAGGTACTTTAGTATTTTAACATCAATAAATGATCACCGTGTCATCAGTATAATGACAGTAAACATCCTCCATGTTTCTCCACCTGGTGGATCTGGAGGGAAATCTGCTGGATCGCTTTACAGCACAAAACAGGAAGAGGTTCAGTTCTTCAGAGCAAACGGAGCTAAAGCTGAAAGAGTTTCTGGCAGCAGATGGTGGAAGGAGGGAAAGGAAAGATGGAGAAATCACTTCCAACATGTTGATCCTCTTCAGGGAGGAGCATTAACTAACCTTTAATTAACAGTTAACTAATGTGTCTGGTAATCATTTACTAATGGTGTTCATGTTAACTAAGGTATTAATTTATACATTATTTAATAGTCATCTTTATAAACTATTAAATAATGTATAAATTAATACCTTAGTTAACATGAACACCACTAGTAAATTACACATTAGTTAACTGTTAATTAATTAATTTAATTAATGTATCCTTATTGTAAAGTGTTACCACAATATGACTGGAGTGAGAGGAGAACAGGCTCCAGGCTCTCACTGGTTTACAGTAACAAGGTAACACTGTTAATCTGACAATAATATACTGATGGTTAAAATGAGCCAAAGCAGCTTTAACTGTAAAGCCTGCGATGGTCTTCAATCTCATTCTAGACTTGTGTTCATTATGAATCGCTCCAGACCGGAGCGTCAGCTGAATGCTCAGATGCAGCTTGTCAGTCTTCGCTCTGAAGCAGCTGGCCGGCCTCCTACCTGCCAGCGGGGTCCGACCTGGACGTGGACCGTGGTCTTGCGGTCCCAGAGGACCGTCACGTCTTCCTCTGGGAAGTGAACCACGGTGAAGTATCCGGCCGGCCAGATGAACATGCTCTGCCTCCGGTCGATCACACTGGACGGGTTCTGCAGGGCGACAGAAACACTGAAACATTCTGAACAAGAGATTTAATAAATATGAGCGACGCCCCAGGACTACACAGGCCTTCAGCCCAGACTTTGGGCCTGCTGCATCCTGGGAAATAAGGCGCTAACAGGTCCGAGATGTAAACTAGAGTCAGATCTGATGGAGCCTTAAAAGTAAAAGTCAAAACTGAGCAGCAGCCAGGGTGGAGCGGCTGGAGCAGAGGTCACATGATCTCATGATATCTGTACTGTGGAGCTCTGTCTCCATGGGACTGACATTTCGTGAAATGAGCATAATGTCTTAAAATGATAAGCTGCTCTGTGTATGAAAAGTAAAATGTTTCCCCCCATGAAAGGATTACATGAAGCAGACGTGAGCAGAAAGGAAACAGTCTGACACTGAAACTCGCTGTCAGATGGAAAGTGACTTCCTGACAGGAGAGAGGCAGGCAGACACTCTGCCCCAGAAGAAAAGTTTTCATTTTCAGAGAAGGTTTGTCTCATTTAACCATGAACAAAACCTTACCCCGAGCTGTTTTACTTCCCTATACTTAACTGTTATCTAACCTTTTCACGTGAAGAAGAGGAGAAAATGGCATCAAATTCACGTTATTGTCACATCATCCAGTTTGTGGTGGAGGAACATAATCTTCACATTATTAATCTGCGTTTCAGAGTTTGTCCTCATTTCACAAAATGTTATGAGACTGTGCTGATAATCTGCTTCCAATAACCAATAACCAATATCCATTCTTTAGCGAGACTACAGAGGTGAAGAAGACTCTCACCGGCTTCCCGCTGTCGTCGTCGAACACGATGAAGGATCTGTTGATGTTGATCAGCAGGGATTTCCTGCAGATGACTCCGCTGTCGAAGCAGTCCACGTTCTCCGCCGTCACACTGAGCATCACATCAGCACTGCTCTGCTGGGACAGGGAACCACAACACTGAGAACCACTGAGAACCACTGAGAACCACTGAGAACCACAGAGAACCACTGAGAACCACTGAGAACCACTGAGAACCACTGAGAACCACTGAGAACCACTGAGTTTGTAACATTTGTGTCTGATAGTCTTATCTGGATTGTTCTTTGTTTAGCTTCTTTTGCGTGTTTTTATTTTTATTTTTTTGTCCCCTTTTCCCTTTACCCTTCGTCCTTTTGTCCTCTTGCTAGGCCGTCACTGTAAATAAGAATTTGTTCTTAACGGACCTGCCTGGTTACATAAAGGTTAAATAAAAATAAAAAATAAGTTGCTTCTTCCACTGCCTTAATCAAACCAGTTTCCTGCTGAAACTAAGGCTGGGTATTGGCAGGGACCTCACGATACGATACATATTGTGATACATTGCGATACTCTACATAATTTACTGAAAATTTTAAAATAGAGCTGAAAGTACAACTTGCTGTGTACCACCTGGTAGTCTAATATGTACATCACATTATGTTGATAACTCAGCGGACAAATTGAGTCAAAACTATTTAATTTAAAGGGATTTGAGAGAAATTTAAGGACATTTTAAATACATTTAAAACATGAATAATTTTTTTTAATGTATCGATACGAGAGGCTGGAAAATCCATACAGTATCATGGAAAAAAATATTGCAATACTCAGCTGTATCGATTTTTTTGCACAGCCCTAGTTGAAACTTCCCTTCCCATCTGCCTTTTTCCCTCTGAAAATGTCTGGTAAAACAATTTCTGCATTTTCTCCTTTGGTCTTATTTCATTGAGTCATTTATCACTTCTCTTGCATAAGTGATTCTACATAATTCTAGAAACAAAACTTGTTCCTTCTATTGTCCGGACACATCGGCTCTGACCCTTGACCTCCTCGCTTCTACTGCTGCACTCGTCAGTTTGGATGCCTTACATGTCAATGTGAGTGTAAATGTCAGAAGCGTGTTCAGTACCTTTATCAGATAGACTTTACACGCCCCGACGTAGTCGAACAGCAGGCCGTCGAAGGTGCGGTAGTGGCGGTCTCCGTAGGCGGTGCAGACGGACGGACACGGCTGGAACACGCACTGGAACGTCCCGTGTTGGCAGACACTACAAAGACAGCACAGCTTCAGCCGCAGGGACTCGGCAGCAACTTGTTCCCACTTAATGCGAGGACATTTTTTTCACATCTAATGGCCTCCTTTTGTCGGGAGCTGGTTTACTGCGGGCAGAAAAGCGGCCGGTGAATTGCCAAATGTTGAATCACCGCTCATTGCGCTATTAGGCTGTCATCTACGTCTTCTTCCCCGGCTACCGCTGGAAGAAGAAATGGAAGGACGGGAGAATGGAGGAGGAGAATGACTGAGATCACCGGGAGAGCGTTTCCTTTCAGCGGAGATGAGAGTCTGAAGCCGAGGGAATGAAAGAGTCGCACAAGGCCCGGTCTGTTTTCCAGGCCGCATTCTGCCCCGTGACAACAGAGAGTTATGGATATCAGGTGGCCACTTTCACCGCTGCGACAATCTCAGGACTCATCACTTCAAGCAAAATCTGACCAAGAAAAATTAGCGACGTTGTTGGAGATTTGTCTTAATTCTGCCAGATATTGTCGGCGGATGCTTGGTGAAGGTCATACAAATTTGTCCGCCGCGTAAAAATGGAAGACAAATTACGTCAGCGTAACGTCGCTAATAAAGATCTAACAAGACTGAAGGGAGAAAAGTTAAAGCATAAAATAACATCATCATGTGGAAACACCAGACTTGCTATTTTAATACACAGTGAATCATTTCCATTCATCAGAAGCTTGATGTGATCCAGACGTACCACTGGTGGCAGGGGTTGGACACCCGGTCTCCAGGATAGTACTCCTTTCCCTTCCACAGACAGGGGCAGGCGGCGGGCTCAAAGCACTCGTCGCCATGTTTCAGCAAGCTGGGAGCAAACAGATTTATTTAACATTAAAACAATATTTAGGTCTGAAAGCAAACGATTCTACAGCACACAGAAGACAGAGTTTGGCTCAGAGAGATCAGAACAGATTGTTGGGATGCAGAAGTTTTCTGCTTCAGATCCTGCTTCCTCCTTAATCTTGCAGGAGGCAAAGTGGCCCGGTGGTTTAGAGAAACTATCCTGTAACCAAAGGTTCAATCCCCAAAATACCCAGCATGCCCTGCCCAAGCGTCCTTGAGCAAGACATAATAATAAGACTGTCAGACAAACTTCATAAGGCTGAGTTCACACCTAATGTTCTGATCGGTTTCTTCTCCTCCTTCAGTTCAGTTGGTTTGTCCAGGTGAACGATGACCTTTGACCTCTGGTGGCAGTGAGAGTCTCAGGGTGCGTTCCAATACCCATACTTCCATACTATTTAGTATGCCAGAAAAAGATTTAGTATGTCCCAATTCATGCATGTCAATGCAGTATGCCAGAAAATACCCGGATACCCTACTACATCCGGTCGAATTTTGCAGTATGCAGGCCAGCATGCTTTTTTGGCTATTCTGACCCACAATCCTCTGCGCAGCGGAAGACACGTCACTTCGACTGAGCCGCATGCTGAGCCGCCAGAGAGAGAAAAAAACAAAACAAACAAACTGCAACCGTATTACTGCGACGGATATATAAGCAAGAGGGTCAAAGTTCAAGACGCAATGTGATGACGAAATAGTATGTCCCAACTGTCTGCCTACTACATGCACAGTACATACTTTCTAAGGGCAGATGTAGTACGTAGTGTAGTAAAAAGAAAAAGCATGCGATTTGGAATGCAGGGTCAGTCAGAGAACTGACACTCCAACTACAGGAAACCGCCCCAAAACACAAGGGATTATGGGTAGAAGGAGACGGAAAGCCTAGCAGAACAAAATTAAGTCTGGACTGATGCTCATGTTCAGCTGTTTCTTCTTCATGTGTTCTGAACTGGTATGAACACCACAGAAGAAGAGCGCACCATGCTTAGCTAAAGTTACAGGGACTGAAATCGGACGTAATGCACCCCCCCCCCCCTCGCCAAATCTGGCAGGATGACAGGTCACCAAAACTCTGTCCAATAAACAAGCTAGTTGTGAGTCATGTGACTTTTGTTTACAAGCCCTGGCTCAAAACTTTTCCCCGACGGTTCGGACCAAAGAAAAGTGACGGCACCTTAAGATCTGAGCTGTTTAACCGTCCAGAGGGAGAACACAGCTGCTTCTGTCCTCCATTACAATCAAACCCTTGATCACTCAATAGTTAGTCCAAGAAACAGCTTCAGAACCCGTCGTGATCCGGTTTTGAACTAGGATCACTAACTGAACTGAACTGCGGGCTGACAGGAGACAGATCGACAGCTCGGGGCTCAGATACGCAGAGCAGACAGAGAGAGAGCCAAACCTCCGGAGCGATGCCAGGGAACGAGAGGGAGGCTCGGGTGGGCGGCCGCGGATGAAAAGCGGTAACACTCGTTAGCTACATG
This sequence comes from Centroberyx affinis, assembly GCF_046629955.1. NCBI lineage: Eukaryota > Metazoa > Chordata > Actinopteri > Beryciformes > Berycidae > Centroberyx > Centroberyx affinis. Next base: position 13,500 of record NW_027280326.1, on the reverse strand, counting down.
AGAAAACCAGACAATTAGGATTCTCAGAGATACAGAGAGAAACAGTCTTTGTCTGGATCCCTCCATTTGCTTTCCACGCTGCTAGACGGAGCTGATAAGTATCTTGTAATATCCAGGGTTGAGCTATATCCACTGGCGAGGGAGCGGACAATGAAGTGACACACTGAATGGTCCCGCCACAAACCTCAGGTTCATCTGAGTAGAGTTACACCCCAGATAAAACGGTGTTAACAGCTTCCTTTATCCGCCCGCCAAGCCGCTGTATCAATTACTCTGATCAAAGAATCCAAAATAATTCATTCTCTTGACCTACGTGAACATTATGAATAAATCCTCATAAACATGACTCTCATTCTTCATTTAATTCTATCAGACAATGTAAATGTGACCGAGGAAGATGCGAATGCGTCTCATGGCGAGCCAGACGGTCCGGGGAGCGAGAAGCGCCCGGCCGCCAGGAGCCGCCGGGAGCCGCCGGGAGCCGCCAAGAGCCGCCAGGAGCCGCCAGGAGCCGGCGGCGCACCAACGAGGCAGAGCTTCTTCCTGTCAGAGCATTTTGTTCTTGAATTTAATGCTACAACTTATTCTCCTTCTTCTGTAACTGATGTTAAAGGATCAGTTCAGTGATTTAGTTCCTCTACATAACTCCTCTCTTCCTCCTGCAGCTCTTGGACCCACAAACAGTATTGTCTGTAGTCTTGGACCCACAGACAGTATTGTCTGTAGCTGTTGGACCCACAGACAGTATTGTCTGTAGCTGTTGGACCCACAGACAGTATTGTCTGTAGCTGTTGGACCCACAGACAGTATTGTCTGTAGCTGTTGGACCCACAGACAGTATTGTCTCCAGTCAGCTGTCAGTTGAAGCTCTGCTGCCTCTTGCTGCAACAAAGAGTCCAAACTGGGTTTTTTCTGCTTGTTGCAGCAACAGCTACAGACAATACTGTCTGTAGGAGGAAGAGACTATTATCACTGAACCTATCCTTTAACATCAGTTAGAGAAGAAGCACACAAACAACAAATGCATAGCTGAATGAGCGTCTGATGCTTCGCTCTCCAGAGGGAGGAGAGGAGGAGGGAGGTGATGCTGAGAGAGGAGCGTCTCTCTGTGATCGGCTGGCAGAGTCTGGCAGGTTAGATAACGCTAAAATAAACAGGATGACCCATCAATTCATTTAGTCAGTATAAATGAGAGTGATTAGCCAACAAGAAACTTAAATATGTACATTTCTGTATTCAAATATATACTTAATCAAAATATCTTTATTTTCTCCAAATACACATCGACCTAAGCTGTAAGCTAACTCAACCTTTGGTCGTTTCACCGGCCAGACGCCTCTCTTCATGTGAATGTTTACTGCAGTTGATTCCAGGTTGGCCTGATTTAATCCTTCACAGAGCTGATCTGGGCTCAGCTCTGCAGTCTTTCAATACGTTGCTTTGTGAAGTAAAGAGGCGATCTGCCGCCTGGCTGCAGCGGCGCCCGGCCCGTCCAGCTCAGTGAAAGCTGTACCTGCAGCGCGTGCCGACGAGCTGTTTGTTTTACATCGTATTCATTACCGCTGCTTCACGGCGGCGGCTGAGCTAGCGCCGCCGCCGCCCGCCGCCGTGTCAGCTTCCGCCGCACCTGAAGTCCGGGTTCAGACGAGTTCACGGGACTCGTTAGGCTAATTGTCACAAAATGAGGAATGCATGAACGGTCGACATTTTGATCATAAACAAAGTGTGCCATTGTGGATGAAAACACAATGGATTCTGCTGTCAGCACCTCCGCTAATTATTCCCCATTAGGGTTTTAAGTCCTGCTGCAGATGAATACCTCACAGTCCACTTTGCTTTCTGGTGAAGTTTTGAAGGATTTTTTTCCTTTTTCACGATAGTCATCTAAGAGAATCATTAATATGACAGAAGCTGCTGCTTCACATCTGTTGTCTGCAGAAAAGTGTCCAGAGAGCCGGAGAGGACAAAGTACTGAAAGTCCTCATGATGTGAACTGAACCTGTTAGAAATGTCTCTCTTGGTATTTTATTCTAATTTCTCTACAACTCAGATGTCTTGTTGAAGAGTTTGGCCTCAGCTCCCTGTTTGCTGAAGAGTTTCACAGCATCAGACAGTTTGGTTCAGTTTGGGTTCAGTCTGTTGGACTTCTTCACTGTCAGAGCGTTTAAAACGTTTTGAGGATGTAGCGTTAGCATAGCAGGCCTGGCCCAGTGTATGTTAGCAGTAAGGTTAGCTGAGTTGTACTAGTTATTACTGTTGATTTGATTTTAGTACATCGTTTGTATGCAAAGTACTATACAAATGAAGTTATTATTATTAGCATTATTATTATTTGCCAAGACGCTCACAGCTGGCACACACCTAACTAACGCGAACACGCTAACACTTTCACATGTATTTTGTTACGTGTGTTTATGTTCTTAGAGACTTTGTGACAAAGCCGTTCCAGTAAATCATGTGACCTGACTGGAGGCATGATGTCACCGCAGGCCGCTGCACTTATCAATACAGACATCAGCAGCAGCATAAAGCCTCTTTGTGTCCATATTTACCACAAAATTAGCTGCCAAACTATCAAGTTGCAGGGAGTTATTAAACACTCATGACAGGCTTTTCTGGGCCAGATTTAGTTCCCATGATGCTCGAGTGTGTAGGGTTCCCGTCACTGTAAAGGTCGCGTTGCTTAACGGGAATCGGTGACTCAGCGGTGGAAGCGTCCAATCAGAACGAGGCGTCAAAACACCAAACACCTTCCTCTGAGTCAGATGAACCAGACCGGGACTCGTCTGGATCAGACTCAGCTTCATTCATCTTGTGGACTTTATGTTCGTTTGATTTGTTTTGATTTTCCCACTTTATAATCTTCTGTTGTTTCTCATGTTTTTATTTTTGAATGTTTCTCATTTCTGATCTCCTTTTTAAAATACTTTTCAGTATTCTGTGTCATATCATTCATGTAAAGCACTTTGTAAACTCTGCTTTTAGATAAGTGATATATAAAGGTTATTACTTTAATTTATTATAATACCAAACCTGTGTATCAGCGATGATGCCTGAAAGCCAGACAGCAGAGCGGCGTGTCGACCTGTGAGTCACAGAAATATAATCTGAGTAAAGACTTGCAAAGGTGTCATAAGCTCGGATGTGTTGTGCTAACCCTGCTGGCTGATACTGTAGTCAGGATGACTCTGGTTTATGTCGCAGAATGAAACCACTTAACCTCCTTCAGCCCGCAGCAGAGGGATTACAGGGATCAGGTGACAGTAATCTGCTCCATAACGTCAGTCCAGCGGTGGCGAGCCGTGAGGACGCGTGTCCTCGAGACGAAACGTCTCCGCGGATCGATCCGACGCACGGGAGCCGCCGCCGGGAACCCGGGAACCCGGGAACCCGGGACCGGACCGTCCGACTTCCCGCGAGCCTCCGGGCCGGAGAGGATCCCGCGGGATCTCCGGTATCAGTCAGGAGGATTAGAGCCAAACGGAAGATTCCCCCCCGCGGCGTCACCAGGGGGATTTTCCGGTTCCCCTGACCCGCCGCCCCGCCGCGGCGGCGGGAGGAAGGTCGGAGGATTACTCTGCGGCTGAGCTCGTCTTCGGTGACACGAGTCCCAGCCTCAGGTTTCTCTCTGCCTGACCTTTATTTACCAGGAGGAAGCTCTGCTCTGTCCCAGCAGCCTGCTCACACACACACTCACACACAGTATACTGGGAGCTGCCCAGTATGACCACAGTCTGTACTGGTTTCCCAGGCTCTGTCCTCTGTCTGATCTGCAGCTGAACTGAGCTTCACAACTATAACTGAACAGACTGACTGTGTTTCCACGACAACGATAAATATAAAATCATCCAAAAATATAATTATAACTATAGTTTTGGTTTGATCTCAGAGCGTTTTTTTGAATGCAGAGACAACAATAAATCATTTTCTTTTAAGATTTGTTTGAAGACTCAGACTCAGACTGAGGCTTGATGGTTCGACTCCACATGATGAATCATTTCAACCAATCAGATTCATCTGCAGCACGCCAGCTAATGCAGATGTTCAGTGACTGATCTTGTTATTCTGACTTGGTTTTATGTCTCTCTCTCCTTGTTGAGTTTTCCTCTGGCTTTTGATTTCTTTCCTCCGTCTCACCTGCAGTTTGTCTCACTTTTCTTCTCTTCTTTTCCACCGTTTTTATCTTTTACACAGATAAACTAAACCTAAACCTTCACTGATCAACGTTCATCCCAAAGCATGCTGCTCAGTGCAATATTAAAGATTTCAGTCTAATGAAAGATGAATGTTATTGGATTCTGGCAACATGGCGTCTCTTGCACAGTATTTAGCAGAGTTCTGTCTTATCAGCAGGAGCAAAGAAAGGTAAACTGATCTGAGGTCCGGCTAAACTAAAGCACAGTGAAGTGTGTGAAGCCGGACTCACCCGGCGGGACAGGAGCACCCGGCCACACACGGCTCGTGAGCGGAGCAGGTGAGGTTCAGCAGGTGGGACTCGCAGGTCTGCTCACAGGCCACGCCCCTGTCCAGCAGGACCCCGTCCTCCCCCTCTGAGCAGTTCAGGTACAGCTGGCCCGCCGGACACCGCGTGTCTGCAGGAGGAGAAGAAGAATCCGGTCTGAAGACAAAATCCACATTGATCCTGAAGAGGGAAGCTGAGGCAGGAGTTTATTTACTGAACCAGCTTCCATCCAGACTGTGATGAAACTTCTCAGTCAACACTCTGCTATCCTGCTTCGGAAAATCAGTTCTGGTAGTAATAATGTATAATAATAATAATGATGTGTGACATTTTGATAAATAAACATCAGTTCTCTCTCTCTCTCTCTCCTCCCTCCCTCCCTCCCTCCCTCTCTCTCTCTCTCTCTCTCTCTCTCTCTCTCTCTCTCTCTCTCTCTCTCTCTCTCTCTCTCTCTCTCTCTCTCTCTCTCTCTCTCTCTCTCTCTCTCTCTCTCTCTCTCTCTCTCTCTCTAACTCAGCAGTGGTCCAGCCTGTATCAGTTCATCAATCTTCTCCTCTGTCAGCCGGAGTCACAGGAAGTGATGCGTTTTACGTTTCCGGTTTGTTTGGAATCAACAGAAGAAGAAGAACTGGGTAGTCAGCATGAGCAGCGAGAGCCACCATGACTGAACAGACAGAGAAGAGAAACTCAAACTGCAGTGACAGAGAATTCAAGCTCCGCCCACACTGTTTGATTGACAGGTGATCTGTGGGGAGAGCAGCAGAAACACCACAGTGAGGCTGAGAGACCGGCTCCAGTCATCTGACTCACAGTCTGTTCATAACTCAGCTGTAGCTCCAGTGGAGCTTTTTCAAATCAAATCAAAATGTCAAGCTCTGTGTCACTTTGTAGCAGCGCTGTATAAATAAATGTTAGAATTATTATAAAATATATTCACCTGCAGGGAAATATAAGTTGATGTGACCCGACATATGAAGCCGGAGCATCGGCTCAACAGAAAACTGGACTGAGAAAATCAAGTTTCAGACTCACCGGTGTGTTGAGTCTGGGAGACCAGCTTCCCGTTCTGACAGATCCTGCAGGAACAGATCAGAGATCAGCACAGAAACCTGCAGCACTGTCAGAGGTCAGCTGATCAGTACTGGATCTGCTTAAATCCAGATCTGTTGGATCTCTGGGATCTACTGGAGGTTAATTTGGGATCTGTTGGTTCTGTTTAATCTGTTGGAGGTGAAAACAGGATGTGATGTCAGAACTTACTGAACTCCTGCTGACGTCATGATGACATCACCCGGGTCATAATCTGCCCCCGAGGAAACTGCAGGGACACTCGCTCCTGGAAGCACACACACACACACACACACACACACACACACACACACACACACACACACACACGCACACACACACACACACACACACACAGCACACACACACACACACACACACACACACACACAAGGTGACGGTGTGTTTACCAACTCAGATCACTGATGGCATTACCTGCTTTTAGGGCAAATCCTCTGGTCTCTCTCTATTTAACACACACACACCCTCAGAAACACAACACACAGTGTTTCCCTCTTTCTCTCTATGAACACACACACACACACACAAACACACACACACACACACACACACTCACGCAAACACACACACACACACACTCACATACTGTATATATACAATAAATATGAGCAAAGCTTCTCCTGCCTCTCATCTTCTCATCTGATGTAGAAACTCTTGCTGATTTATTTCAGCTGTTCAGACAAACTTCTCCCTGTGATTTTTCTTTTCTGATTCGTCTGTGAAGCCAAGTCGTGGTAAACTTGTTTACCGGGGGCTGAAAGCCTTTGTAACATATAGGTGTAACATATAGGCCAGCGCCACACATCGGCCTCTGTACTACAAATTCTTTCTCACTGGTTATCAGATATCTGTGTCGTCCCCGGCTCGACCGGGAATGAAAGGGGGGTTTCACGGTGAATTCCTTGATGTAACTCTAGTCCATGGTAAGTAAGGCACCGCGCTGCACTAGGATGTAAAAACCTGGGGACATTTAAGAGGAATTAAGCTGCATGTCTTCTAGGGCAGAGCGGCTGAAAGAGAGAGCGCAATTACTGAGGTCCGCTGGCTCTATAATGTCTGCGGGAAAGAGACAAGGCTTTCCACTTAAAGGCTGACCTAAACTCCAGAGCAGATACAAATATCACTTTGACAAGACTCGTTTGGTGCAGCAACTCTAGCCAGCAGCGTGCCGCTAGCCAGTTAGCCGTTTAATGCAGCTCACACACACACAGCTCACACACAGCAGCTCACACACACAGCTCACACACACACAGCTCACACACAGCTCACACACACACAGCTCACACACAGCAGCTCACACACACACAGCTCACACACAGCTCACACACACACAGCTCACACACACAGCTCACACACACAGCAGCAGCTCACACACACACAGCTCACACACACACAACTCACACAGCAGCAGCTCACACACACAGCAGCTCACACACAGCTCACACACACACAGCTCACACAGCAGCAGCTCACACACACACAGCTCACACACAGCTCACACACACACAGCTCACACACACAGCAGCTCACACACACACAGCTCACACACAGCTCACACACACACAGCTCACACACACAGCAGCTCACACACAGCTCACACACACAGCAGCTCACACACAGCTCACACACACACAGCTCACACACAGCTCACACACACAGCAGCTCACACACACAGCTCACACACACACAGCTCACACACACAGCAGCTCACACACACAGCTCACACACAGCAGCTCACACACAGCTCACACACAGCTCACACACAGCAGCTCACACACACAGCTCACACACAGCTCACACACAGCAGCTCACACACACACAGCTCACACACACAGCTCACACACACAGCTCACACACAGCTCACACACAGCTCACACACACACAGCTCACACACACAGCTCACACACACACAGCAGCTCACACAGCAGCAGGTGGATCAGTCCATCCAGCCTGCCGCTCTGCTCCAGACTCTGCAGACTGACTCTGGGTCAGTGAAAGATGGTCTTTGTGTGCCACAGTGTTCGCTGTAACAATGCACCGCTCTGTATCTGCAGACGTTTCCATCACATATAATTTCTCATGACATGACCCGGCTCCCGCAGGCTCACCTGGCCACGCAGGTGTGTGTCCTGTGGTTGTAGAAGGAGCCGGGCGGACACACACACCCCTCCTCACACTCCGCCCCGCAGCGCTGCGGGACGGACAGGGCGGAGCAGCGGCGCTGGCAGGACGACACGCAGCTCCCGTACCGCATGGTGTCCGGGCACTGCAGGGCTGTGGGCAGGAGGCACGGTCACTACAGCAGGCTCAGCTCCACTTCACTTCACTTTACTTCAGTTTACTTCAGTTTACTTCAGTTACCTTCAGTTTACTTCAGTTACCTTCAGTTACCTTCACTTTACTTCAGTTACCTTCAGTTTACTTCAGTTTACTTCAGTTTACTTCAGTTTACTTCAGTTTAACTTCAGTTTACTTCAGTTACCTTCAGTTTACTTCAGTTACCTTCAGTTTACTTCAGTTACCTTCAGTTACCTTCAGTTTACTTCAGTTTACTTCAGTTACCTTCAGTTTACTTCACTTTACTTCACTTTACTTCAGTTTACTTCAGTTACCTTCAGTTTACTTCAGTTTACTTCAGTTTACTTCAGTTTAACTTCAGTTTACTTCAGTTACCTTCACACACCAAACTGACCCTCATCTAAACATTCAGATTAGTTCATTATTATTATTTTGAAGGACAGTTTGTTTTCTCTACCAGACTTTGATCTGTAGACACAATCACATTTAATCTGTGATGTGTTTCTGAATTTAATATCAGGATCCTGTTGAGATGAAACTGATCGATTTGGTTATCGATCGCAGTGTTACAGCAGTGAGCTGAAACATTTTCCTTATAAAAACTTAACAAAGCGCTTATAGAGAATTAGGAAAAACATTTGTTTATCTTCAACATGTTTTATCACTGAATGAACAGAAAAGTGATGCAGTGAGACAGTTCTGTCTTCTGAACTTCACTCAGCATCTGCAGACAAAACTTCTCAAGGCAAACAGTTTGGTCTGAGGAGGGAATCATCGTGCGCACAGCATGATGGGATATGTGGAACTCATTTATGTAAATGAGGAGTGAGAGGTTGTGGAGCGAGAGCCAATCACATTCAGGCAAAAAGCTGGAGACTGTTGTTCTTCCTGGTGTGTAACTTTAGCCTAAATTATTACACGGCTTTGTTGAATACTCGATTCTGATTGGTCAATCACGGCATTCTACGGTTGCTATGGACGCAGTTCTGATCACAGACTCTGGAGGACCCTAACCCTACCAATCATATCAATCCGCAGAAAGAAGTCCGGTAAATTTAACGGTTAATTTAAATTTAACGTCAGCTCATTTGCGACACCCTGCGACAAAACAACATTAGCTTTCCGTTACTCCATCAGAAAACACCATGGAAGATTTTTTCAAATATTAATTTTAATATATTTGGAGAGCGCGAAACTTTGGATTCATGGTTAATGGCTGAACTGTCCCCAGTAAAGAAGGTAAGAAGCTGCAGAGTTTATGTTGCTATGGACACAGCTCCAACCGCAGAATCTAACAGACTATCTTTTGTAGCGGAAGCAATAAAATAATTTTTAAATCAATAAAATAATTTTTAAATCAATATTTTGTGTCAAATTATTGATTTCTTTAGTAAGTAGCCGTGTAATAAGCATCACCTTAAGTTGGGGTTTATTTCACATTAATGACATTATCCCTTACATATTTTAGCTGTTAACTTGTTAACTTGCTACAGTAAAGCACAATATTCACACAATATATTAAGTTAGATTATAGAGATAGATTAAGTTTTCCATTGATATGCTAATGGCTGGTATTTGCATAAAAAGAAGAAAATGATGAAATACAAATTAAGTCTCCATAAACAAACTGAGAACCAACAGCTGAAAGCAACAGCTGCTGACAGAGTGAAGTCAGAGGAAACAGATAAAAGCTTCAACAGGTTAAAGGAATAGTTCACCCAAAGATGAAAATCCTGTCATCATCTCCTCCCCCTCATGCAGGTGAACCTCAGGTGAAGTTTGTCCATATAACACACAGGGAGGCTGCAGCACAACTCCATAGCAGCCTTCTCCAAAACAACTGAAGTCAGTGGGGACCAGTTCTTCAGAGTTCCACAAAGACCTACAGTATATTTACACCATCATTTAGTGCAAATCTGAACTACAGCTGATTGATCTGCAACACATAATGGTGTCTAGGTCTTTCTGTTCACAGTGTGACTGTTTGTCTGTTGTTGTTTTGGAGCTCTAAAGAACAGGTCCCCATTGACTTCAGTTGTTTTGGAGAAGGCTGCTACCAAGTTGTGCTGCAGCCTCCCTGTGTGTTATATGGACTAACAAACTTCACCTGAGTTTCATCTGGCCTGAGGGGGAGGAGATGATGACAGGATTTTCACAGGATTTTCACTATTCCTTTAACAGAAGAGGTCCAGCAGCAGCTGAACCGGACCGGACACAGACAGATCCAGGGTCTGTCCTGAAGGGACGGAGCAGAGTAACGGGATGGAGACTCACCGCAGTCCGGGACGTGGGAGCGAAACTCGATGATGACGGAGTACTTGCGGCAGCGGCGGGCGTAGTGAGCGAGGGCGGAGCACAGGCAGGACGTCCCGCACTTACAGGTGTCCCACCGACACTGCTGCTGGAACACTGACGGGCTCAGGTACTCGTGACAGGGGGAGAACAGATCCTGGGTCAGCAGGTCACACATCTCTGAGGCATAGGACGCTGAGGAGAGAAGAGGAGGAGAGGAGAGGAGAGGAGGAGGAGGAGAGGAGAGGAGAGGAGAGGAGAGGAGAGGAGAGGAGAGGAGAGGAGAGGAGAGGAGGAGAGAGAAGAGGAGGAGAGGAGAGGAGAGGAGGAGAGAGGAGAGGAGAGGAGGAGAGGAGAGGAGAGGAGAGGAGAGGAGAGGAGAGAGGAGGAGAGGAGAGGAGAGGAGAGGAGAGGAGAACAGAGGAGAGGAGAGGAGAGGAGAGGAGAGGAGAGGAGGAGAGAGAAGAGGAGGAGAGGAGAGGAGAGGAGAGGAGGAGAGAGGAGAGGAGAGGAGAGGAGAGGAGAGGAGAGGAGAGGAGAGGAGGAGAGAGAAGAGGAGGAGAGGAGAGGAGAGAGGAGAGAAGAGGAGAGGAGAGGAGAGGAGGAGAGAGAAGAGGAGGAGAGAGAAGAGGAGGAGAGGAGAGGAGAGGAGAGAGGAGAGAAGAGGAGAGGAGAGGAGAGAGGAGAGGAGAAGAGAGGAGAGGAGAGGAGAGGAGGAGAGGAGAGGAGAGGAGAGGAGAGGAGAGGAGAACAGAGGAGAGGAGAAGAGAGGAGAGGAGAGGAGAGAGGAGAGAAGAGAAGAGGAGAGGAGAGGAGAGAGGAGAGGAGAAGAGAGGAGAGGAGAGGAGAGGAGAGGAGAGGAGAACAGAGGAGAGGAGAGGAGAGGAGAGGAGAGGAGGAGAGAGGAGAGGAGAGGAGGAGGAGAGGAGAAGAGAGGAGAGGAGGAGAGAGGAAAGGAGAGAGGAGAGGAGGAGAGGAGAGAGGAGAGAGGAGAGGAGAGGAGGAGAGAGGAGAGGAGAGGAGAGGAGGAGAGGAGAAGAGGAGAGGAGAGGAGAGGAGAGGAGAGGAGAGGAGGAGAGGAGGAGAGGAGAGGAGAGGAGAGGAGAGGAGGTGGAGGAGGAGGAGGAGGAGAGGAGAACAGAGGAGAGGAGAGGAGAGGAGAGGAGAGGAGAGGAGAGGAGAGGAGGAGAGAGAAGAGGAGAGGAGGAGAGAGAAGAGGAGGAGAGGAGAGGAGAGGAGAGGAGAGGAGAGGAGAACAGAGGAGAGGAGAAGAGAGGAGAGGAGAGGAGAGGAGAGGAGAGGAGAGGAGAGGAGAGAGGAGAGGAGAGGAGAGGAGAGGAGAGGAGGAGAGGAGGAGAGGAGAGGAGAGGAGAGGAGGAGAGAGAAGAGGAGGAGAGGAGAGGAGAGGAGAGGAGGAGGAGGAGGAGGAGGAGGAGAGGAGAACAGAGGAGAGGAGAGGAGAGGAGAGGAGAGGAGGAGAGAGAAGAGGAGAGGAGGAGAGAGAAGAGGAGGAGAGGAGAGGAGAGGAGAGGAGAGGAGAGGAGAGAGGAGAGGAGAGGAGAGGAGAGGAGGAGAGAGGAGAGGAGAGGAGGAGAGGAGAAGAGGAGAAGAGAGGAGAGGAGGAGAGAGGAAAGGAGAGAGGAGAGGAGGAGAGAGGAGAGGAGAGGAGAGGAGGAGAGAGGAGAGGAGAGGAGAAGAGGAGAAGAGAGGAGAGGAGGAGAGAGGAAAGGAGAGAGCAGAGGAGGAGAGAGGAGAGGAGAGGAGAGGAGAGGAGAAGAGGAGAAGAGAGGAGAGGAGAGGAAAGAGGAAAGGAGAGGTATCATCATCATCATCATCATCATCATCATCCTACTGCAGATTCCTCCTGACCACAGATACAGTATAAATGTCTGAAAACCTGACAGGACATTTGATTTTCTTTTTTAGACATTTTAATTTTGTGTTTAATTGTTCAAGAAAGTTTTTTGTGCCAAAACCCTAAAAAAGCTTCATCAGTGTCCCATGATGCTCTGCATGTTTCAGAGGCTTTTCCACTCTGAAGAAAACTCTATACTGGGAATACTGGGAATGTTTTGGGCATAAGATATTAAATATCAGCACAAAATATCAGCTATGGACAGCTTCAGTGAGGTCAAAGTTCATGAACCTCTTCCTGCTCAGTCAGTCTGGAGAAGAGCTGCTGAAACCCGCAGTGTGACACCTACAGGAGGCGACACCTACAGGAGGCGACACCTACAGGAAGAGACACCTACAGGAGGTGTGAACCCACCGGCCTGCTGGTGCGTGTCACACGGGTCGAGCTGCGGCAGGCTGAGGCTCGGCGAGCAGGCGGACGACACTCTCCAGCCGTTTCCAAACAGCTGTGGAGAACTTTCTACCATTCCTGATGGAGATCTACAGAGAGAGAGAGACAGGGAAGAGAGGTCAGACAGTATGAAAGAGCAGGTCAGTGGGTTAGTTCCTCTATATCACTCCTCTCCTCCTCCTGGACCCACAGACAGTATTGTCTGTAGCTGTTGGACCCACAGACAGTATTGTCTGTAGCTGTTGGACCCACAGACAGTCTTGTCTGTAGCTGTTGGACCCACAGACAGTATTGTCTGTAGTCTTGGACCCACAGACAGTATTGTCTGTAGCTGTTGGACCCACAGACAGTATTGCCTCCAGTCAGCTGTCAGTTGAAGCTCTGCTGCCTCTTGCTGGAACAAAGAGTCCAAACTGTTTGTCAGAATATTCCAGAAAAGCTGTTTGTGAAAACGATCCGGAGAGCGACCGACGTGTTTCTACAGAATAAATAAATAGTTCTGTGATTTCCTGATTAGTGAAAGTTGTGTTATGGAGGAACTGAGTCTGTTTCCTCTCAGCCACAAAGGGCCAATACTGTCTGTGGGTCCAACAGCTACAGGGGCGAAGAGAGGAATTATACAGAGGAACAAAATCAACCAACTTCTCCTTTAAAGCTGCACAAAGTGATTTTCTGACCACTAGAGGGCGACAGAACCCACAACACATTTGTAAATGAACCACAGCAAAGCTGCTGGACTACGGAGGCTCCAGAGGACAAACCTCGAGAAGGACCGTGCATAAGGCTAATCACACCTGTAGAGAAGTGTCACCAGTTACCAGTCTCACTTTGACTGATCTTTCTCCTGCTGAAGGTCACATGAAGAGGCAGGTAGCAAGTTCACTAGTTTAACAAGTTCACGAGATCAACAGTTCACTAGTTTAACGAGTAACTAAATCCCAAATTCACCAAATTTGTGGTGAAGCCTGACGTAATGGTGAAAAGTAGGGTACTGAACTGTCCATCTGCTATTGGCTGATCTTTGGTGCCAGGTGATGTCACCCTCCATAGAGTA